>NC_134897.1:2365957-2370957 GCF_041734735.1 Babylonia areolata
ACACAACAGGGCTGAGATGACGTTTACAATAAAATTATGTGTGTTGAAGAGAGAGAGGGGGGGCAGAGATAGAGGGGGTGTGGGGGTGGGAGAGAAAGGGAGAGAGGGGGGGGAGAGAGAGAGGGAGGAGGGGAGAGACAGAGAGGGGGGTGAGAGAGGGGAGACAGAGAGGGGGGTGAGAGAGGGGAGAGAGGGGGGAGAGAGAGAGGGCAGAGAGAGATGGGAGAGAGAGGGGGTATAGGGAGAGAGAGAATGAATGAATGAATGAATGAATGAATGAATGAATGAATGAATCTTTATTTTCCAACGGTGAAGATATTAGCACTTTGGCCGACTTACACATCTGCCGTTGTTCTAAGAGACACACAAACATGTACGCATATAAATGTAGTTATACTGAATACTTAATACATGTATAATGTACGAGTATAACACAGCGTCAAACTGAGAAACACAACAGGGGAGAGAGAGACGGAGAGAGAGGGAGGGAGAGACAGGAAAGGGGGACAGAGATAGGAAAATTGATACAGGAAGGGGGAACTTGAAAGAGAGACGGAGAGAGAGGGAGGGAGAGACAGGAAAGGGGGACAGAGATAGGAAAATAGATGCAGGGAGGGGGAACTAGAAAGAGAGATGAAGAGAGAGAGGGATAGATATTTGTATTTGTATTTGTATTTCTTTTTATCACAACGGATTTCTCCGTGTGAAATTCGGGCTGCTCTCCCCAGGGACTACACTACAGCGCCACTCAATTTTTTTTTTTTTTTTTTTCCTTGCAGTTTCATTTGTTTTTCCTATCGAAGTGGATTTTTCTACAAAATTTTGACAGGAACAACCCTTTTGTTGCCGTGGGTTCTTTTGCGTGCGCTAAGTGCATGCTGCACACGTGACCTCGGTTTATCGTCTCATCCGAATGACTAGCGTCCAGAGGGGAGTGGAGGGGTGGGGGGGGGGAATATCGGCGGCTGAGCCGTGATTCGAACCAGATATAGACAGAAAGAGAGGGGAAAAGAGAGAGGAAGAGAGAGAGAGAGAAGGAAAGACAGATAGTGAGAGTGGGGGACGGAGGGAGAGAAAGGTGTAAGAGAGATAGGATAAGAGAGGGAGAGAGAGGGAACAGAGGGAGAGACAGACATGTAGAGAAGGAAAGAGAAACAGGGAGACAGTGGTAGAAAAACAGAGAAGGGGGGGGGGGAGGGAAAGAGAGGGATATCAATAGAAAGAGAGAGGGGAAGAGAGAGAGAAAGAAGTAAAGACAGAGATTGTAAAAGAAGGAAGGAGGACAACAGCGAGAGAGGGGGAGGGGAGAGAGAGAGAGACAGAATGAACAGACACACAGAGAGTGAGACGCAGTATTAAGTTCTTGTGTGAGTGAGAGGGGGAGAGAGAGGTGTGCAAGAGAGACAGGATAAGAGAGAGACAGAGAGAAGAGACACACAGAGAGTGAGATGCAGTAGTATGTTCTTGTGTGAGAGAGAGACGGAGGGGGAGAGAGAGAGAAGAAGGTAGGGGGAGAGATAGACAGGAGGAAAGAGAGACGGGAAGAGATAAATGTTTAGAGAAATATAGATGATTACATAGAGAGAGAATGGGAAAAGAGAGAGAGGGCGGAAGAGAGAGAGAGAGGGGGGGGGAGACAACGGACTTTGTCGGTCACTGGAGGAAGACAGAGAGAGAGGGGGGAGGGGGAGAGGGGGGGGGGGTGCGAAGAGGGACAGGAACAGAGAATGAGATAGAGAGAAAGGGGGATAGGGATAGAAAGAGAAGCAGTGTTCTGTCATTGTGTGTGTGTGTGTGTGTGTGTGTGTGTGTGTGTGTGTGTGTGTGTGTGTGTGTGTGTGTTACAGCTGCGTGTGTGCGTGTACAATCGCATATACGAAGTATCAATATCTCATGTTACAACATAATAAAATAATGTAAACGTCCCGGCCTGAAATCAGCACAACGTGGAACAGAAGGAGAATGCAATCATGAGCTAATCATAAAATTCCAATAAAAAGGGGTCCGTTCGGAAACTCTACCATCGCTTGGAATGAACCACAGTGGTGTGGGACACTAGCGTGTAAACTGATCTCTGTCTCCGTCCTCAGGGGAGCTCTGAATGCGGCAGTCTGGTCAACCGTGTGGGTGACGTGGAGCGGTGGCCTGGGGACAAGAAAGCCTGCAGTGTCCATGGGTTCCAGTCCCTGATACATGTGGGTGTATGTGTGAATGTGTGTCTCCATGTTTTACATTTATTTGCTTATTTATCAGCATTGTTGTTTTATTTATGTATTATTATTATTATTATTATTATTATTATTATTATTATTATTATTACTTTTTTCTTTTTCTTTTTTTTTGATTATAATTAATATTTATTTATTTATTCATGTACGCTTATAGTTGACTTCATCAAGTTTTTGCGCCTTATACATATTATTTGTAGTGGTAGTAGTTTGGGTTTTTTTATGTATTTATCTGTTATTTCTTCACCCTCTTTATTTTCTTTTTTTTTTTTTCTTTTTTTCTCTTTTTTCTCTTTTTTTTTTCTTAAGGCCTGACTAAGCGCGTTGAGTTACGCTGCTGGTCAGGCATCTGCTTGGCAGGTGTGGTGTAGCGTATATGGATTTGTCCGAACGCAGTGACGCCTCCTTGAGCTACTGAAACTGAAACTGACCGGGATTTATCACACTCCCCTCTCCACTGGACCTTCAGTAGTGGTCTGGGTGAGTCGTCATTCGGGTGAAACGATATACAGAGGTCTCGTGTGCAGCACTGATGTACCTCGCGCGCGTGAAAGGAACCACGGCAACAAAATAGTTGTCATGGGTAAAATTGTGTATAAAAACCCGCTTTAATAGTAAAACGTATAAACTTGAAGAAAGAAAAAGAAGAAGAAGAAGAAAAAAGTCATACTTCACTGTAGCGACGTGCCCTTCCCAATTTCACACAGAAATATGTTGTGACGGCATGTTATTCAACACAACACAGCACAGCACAGCACAGCACAGCACAGCACAGCACAATGCAGCACAGCACATAGGCATGCAATAATCGATCCTGTGATCCATGTCAGAATTCGGAGAGTTATAAACACACAAAGCGTGCACCAGCCGCAACAAATCGCTTGCAAATTAATGTAAGTCGCGTTCTGGAAGAAGAAGAAGAGGAAGAAGAAGAAAGAGGATGGAGGGGGAGGAGGAGGAAGAAGAGGCATAGACATGGTTGATGACACTGGATGTTTGATTCACAAGCAGAAAAAACGAAGTTGTAAGAGAGAACGAACGAACGAACAAACGAACGAAACTACATTATTCCAGGGTGTTGAGATGAGCACACTAACAAGAATGTTGGGTTTTTTTCACCCAGCCCTGAGATACAAAATGATTAAGAAAGAAAAGCACAAGAGTAAATCAAGAGAGAAATCTGAAGTACCAAGAAGAGTGTGGGGCGAGAATGAAGACAGAGAAACGGTAGGATAGACAAAGAAAGACAGACAGACAGACAGACTGACTGACAGACAGACAGACAGACAGAGACATACATGTGATTCGTCCATCGGGATCGACGAGTACCATCTAGTCATCCTGGGGGTGGGTGGGTTGGGCTCTGTGGGTGCGCAGATGACTGGTCAGGCCAATCCGCGCCCGGAAGGTTCTGATGCAGTGTGGACAGGGGATGGTGGCGGCTGTCGGGGACTTGCTGGCACTGCTTTTCCTGGCCTGTCTGCGTTGCTCTGCTGCAGCGATTCTGTTGGCCTCACAGGATTTGGCGCCTTTGTGGACAGCTGAACGCCACTTTGGTCTGTCCATTGCATTCAGCTCCCATGTGTCGTGGCTGATGCTGAAGGCCTTCAGAGAAGCTTTCAGAGTGTCTTTGAAGCGCTTCCTTTGGCCTCCATGGGAGCGCTTGCCATGTTGGAGTTCGCCGTACAGCAGTTTCTTGGGGAGCCGGTGGTCTGGCATACGAACTACATGGCCTGCCCAGCGCAGCAGGGCCTGCATCAAGGTGTAGATGCTGGTCAAGTTTGCACGAGTGAGCACCTCTGTGTCAGGGATCTTCTCTTGCCACTTTATGTCGAGAAGTTTTCTGAGGCTGCTGGAAGTGGTTCAGCTTTTTGGCGTGGCGTTTGTAGACCGTCTACAAACGAGACATACATAGGAACAGACAGAGATACACAGAGACACAAAAAGAGTGAATGTGTGTGTATCAGACTTGAGCACACTCTCCCGATTTCCAATACCCATACGTGTATACGCTCTCGCTTGCATGTACACAATCACACGCGCAGCTGTTTCGGTGAATGTGTGTATATGTGTGTGTTCGTTCTTTAGTTTAGCGTCTTTTCACAATTAGTGATACAAGACGAGTGTGGAGTGTGTGTGTGTGTGTGTGTGTGTGTGTGTGTGTGTGTGTGTGTGTGTGTGTGTGTGTGTGTGTGTGTGTGCGTGTGTGTGCGCGCGCGCGCGTCTGTGTGTGTGTGTGTGTGTGTGTGTGTGTGTGTGTGTGTGTGTGTGTGTGTGTGTGTGTGTGTGTGTGTGTGAAAGTCAGAAATAGATATAGGGTGGATAATGGTGATCTGGAAGTCTAGTTTTTGGAGACTGTGAAGAAATTTCGTCAGACTTCGAAACTAAGATAAAAACACAAAACACACACACACACACACACACACACACACACACACACACACACACACACACACACACACACACACACACACACACAGACAGACAGACAGACAGACAGACAGACAGACAGAAATGGTAACAGTTAAACAAACAGAGGAAGTAAGGTTTTCAGTGCAATTTCCCTTACTCATGGAGACACTCACTATATCCCCAGTTTACGTCCCTGAAATACAAACATCTACCAAAGTGTGTGCTTATTCATGTTTTGTTTGGTAAACAGCATCAAGATTTCTTCACCCGGTCACATTGTTTACACTGCATTCGTATCTGTATTTAAAAAGATAGAATTTTGTTAATGCAAATGCACGCGTCCTCGTAAATGCTGAAACT
>NC_134897.1:2375957-2383457 GCF_041734735.1 Babylonia areolata
GGATGCTAGTATGCTAGTTACTGTACACAGGGTGCTAGTTACTGTACACAGGATGCTAGTTACTGTACACAGTATGCTAGTTACTGTAGACAGGATGCTAGTATGCTAGTTACTGTACACAGGATGCTAGTTACTGTACACAGTATGCTAGTTACTGTACACAGGATGCTAGTATGCTAGTTACTGTACACAGGATGCTAGTTACTGTACACAGTATGCTAGTATGCTAGTTACTGCACAGGATGCTAGTTACTGTACACAGGATGCTAGTTACTGTACACAGTATGCTAGTTACTGTACACAGGATGCTAGTATGCTAGTTACTGTACACAGGATGCTAGTTACTGTACACAGGATGCTAGGATGCTAGTTACTATACACAGGATGCTAGTTACTGTACACAGGATGCTAGTTACTGTACACAGTATGCTAGTTACTGTACACAGGATGCTAGTATGCTAGTTACTGCACAGGATGCTAGTTACTGTACACAGGATGCTAGTTACTGTACACAGGATGCTAGTTACTGTACACAGGATGCTAGTATGCTAGTTACTGTACACAGTATGCTAGTTACTGTACACAGGATGCTAATATGCTAGTTACTGTACACAGGATGCTAGTATGCTAGTTACTGTACACAGGATGCTAGTATGCTAGTTACTGCACAGGATGCTAGTTACTGTACATAGGATGCTAGTTACTGTACACAGTATGCTAGTTACTGTACACATGATGCTAGTTACTGTACACAGGATGCTAGTTACTGTACACAGGATGCTAGTATGCTAGTTACTGTACACAGTATGCTAGTTACTGTACACAGGATGCTAGTATGCTAGTTACTGTACACAGGATGCTAGTTACTGTACACAGGATGCTAATATGCTAGTTACTGTACACAGGATGCTAATATGCTAGTTACTGTACACAGGATGCTAGTTACTGTACACAGGATGCTAGTTACTGTACACAGGATGCTAGTTACACAGATGCTAGTTACTGTACACAGGATGCTAGTTACTGTACACAGGATGCTAGTTACTGTACACAGGATGCTAGTTACTGTACACAGGATGCTAGTATGCTAGTTACTGTACACAGGATGCTAGTTACTGTACACAGTATGCTAGTTACTGTAGACAGGATGCTAGTATGCTAGTTACTGTACACAGGATGCTAGTTACTGTACACAGGATGCTAGTTACTGTACACAGGATGCTAGTTACTGTACACAGGATGCTAGTATGCTAGTTACTGTACACAGGATGCTAGTATGCTAGTTACTGTACACAGGATGCTAGTTACTGTATACAGGATGCTAGTTACTGTATACAGGATGCTAGTTACTGTACACAGGATGCTAGTATGCTAGTTACTGTACACAGGGTGCTAGTTACTGTACACAGGGTGCTAGTTACTGTACACAGGATGCTAGTTACTGTAGACAGGATGCTAGTTACTGTACACAGGATGCTAGTTACTGTACACAGGATGCTAGTTACTGTACACAGGATGCTAGTATGCTAGTTACTGTACACAGGATGCTAGTTACTGTACACAGTATGCTAGTTACTGTACACAGGATGCTAGTATGCTAGTTACTGTAGACAGGGTGCTAGTTACTGTACACAGGATGCTAGTTACTGTACACAGGATGCTAGTTACTGTAGACAGGATGCTAGTTACTGTACACAGGATGCTAGTTACTGTACACAGGATGCTAGTTACTGTACACAGGATGCTAGTATGCTAGTTACTGTACACAGGATGCTAGTTACTGTACACAGGATGCTAGTATGCTAGTTACTGTACACAGGATGCTAGTTACTGTAGACAGGGTGCTAGTTACTGTAGACAGGATGCTAGTTACTGTACACAGGATGCTAGTTACTGTAGACAGGGTGCTAGTTACTGTACACAGGATGCTAGTTACTGTACACAGGATGCTAGTTACTGTATACAGGATGCTAGTTACTGTACACAGGGTGCTAGTTACTGTACACAGGATGCTAGTATGCTAGTTACTGTACACAGGGTGCTAGTTACTGTACACAGGATGCTAGTTACTGTACACAGGATGCTAGTATGCTAGTTACTGTACACAGGGTGCTAGTTACTGTACACAGTATGCTAGTTACTGTACACAGTATGCTAGTTACTGTAGACAGGATGCTAGTATGCTAGTTACTGTACACAGGATGCTAGTTACTGTACACAGTATGCTAGTTACTGTACACAGGATGCTAGTATGCTAGTTACTGTACACAGGATGCTAGTTACTGTACACAGGATGCTAGTTACTGTACACAGGATGCTAGTTACTGTACACAGTATGCTAGTTACTGTAGACAGGATGCTAGTATGCTAGTTACTGTACACAGGGTGCTAGTTACTGTACACAGGATGCTAGTTACTGTACACAGGATGCTAGTTACTGTAGACAGGATGCTAGTATGCTAGTTACTGTACACAGGATGCTAGTATGCTAGTTACTGTACACAGGATGCTAGTTACTGTACACAGGATGCTAGTTACTGTACACAGGATGCTAGTATGCTAGTTACTGTACACAGGATGCTAGTTACTGTACACAGGATGCTAGTTACTGTACACAGTATGCTAGTTACTGTAGACAGGATGCTAGTATGCTAGTTACTGTACACAGGGTGCTAGTTACTGTACACAGGATGCTAGTTACTGTACACAGTATGCTAGTTACTGTAGACAGGATGCTAGTATGCTAGTTACTGTACACAGGGTGCTAGTTACTGTACACAGGATGCTAGTTACTGTACACAGTATGCTAGTTACTGTACACAGGATGCTAGTATGCTAGTTACTGTACACAGGATGCTAGTATGCTAGTTACTGTACACAGGGTGCTAGTTACTGTACACAGGATGCTAGTTACTGTACACAGTATGCTAGTTACTGTAGACAGGATGCTAGTATGCTAGTTACTGTACACAGGATGCTAGTTACTGTACACAGTATGCTAGTTACTGTACACAGGATGCTAGTATGCTAGTTACTGTACACAGGATGCTAGTTACTGTACACAGTATGCTAGTATGCTAGTTACTGCACAGGATGCTAGTTACTGTACACAGGATGCTAGTTACTGTACACAGTATGCTAGTTACTGTACACAGGATGCTAGTATGCTAGTTACTGTACACAGGATGCTAGTTACTGTACACAGGATGCTAGTATGCTAGTTACTGTACACAGGATGCTAGTTACTGTACACAGTATGCTAGTTACTGTACACAGGATGCTAGTTACTGTACACAGGATGCTAGTATGCTAGTTACTGCACAGGATGCTAGTTACTGTACACAGGATGCTAGTTACTGTACACAGGATGCTAGTTACTGTACACAGGATGCTAGTATGCTAGTTACTGTACACAGTATGCTAGTTACTGTACACAGGATGCTAATATGCTAGTTACTGTACACAGGATGCTAGTATGCTAGTTACTGTACACAGGATGCTAGTATGCTAGTTACTGCACAGGATGCTAGTTACTGTACACAGGATGCTAGTTACTGTACACAGTATGCTAGTTACTGTACACAGGATGCTAGTTACTGTACACAGGATGCTAGTTACTGTACACAGTATGCTAGTTACTGTACACAGTATGCTAGTTACTGTACACAGGATGCTAGTATGCTAGTTACTGTACACAGGATGCTAGTTACTGTACACAGGATGCTAATATGCTAGTTACTGTACACAGGATGCTAATATGCTAGTTACTGTACACAGGATGCTAGTTACTGTACACAGGATGCTAGTTACTGTACACAGGATGCTAGTTACACAGATGCTAGTTACTGTACACAGGATGCTAGTTACTGTACACAGGATGCTAGTTACTGTACACAGGATGCTAGTATGCTAGTTACTGTACACAGTATGCTAGTTACTGTACACAGTATGCTAGTTACTGTAGACAGGATGCTAGTATGCTAGTTACTGTGCACAGGATGCTAGTTACTGTACACAGGATGCTAGTTACTGTGCACAGGATGCTAGTTACTGTACACAGGATGCTAGTATGCTAGTTACTGTACACAGGATGCTAGTATGCTAGTTACTGTACACAGGATGCTAGTTACTGTATACAGGATGCTAGTTACTGTACACAGGATGCTAGTTACTGTACACAGTATCCTAGTTACTGTACACAGGATGCTAGTTACTGTACACAGGATGCTAGTTACACAGGATGCTAGTTACTGTACACAGGATGCATCTTTATTCATTTCTGTCATTCTTTACTTGCAACACAAGACAACGTGCAAAAAAAAGGGGGTGGGGGGGGGGGGCAAGAGGGCAGTGAATCCCTAGCCACAGAGTCCAGGGCTCGGCAAGGAAGGCGGGGGCCAGTCCTCTCTTTCAGCCACTTTACACCTTCCCCAACCCACGTCAGCCCCCATTCACACCTTCAGATGAATGTCAGTCCTTCGGATGAGACGATAAACCGAGGTCCCGTGTGCAGCATGCACTTAGCGCACGTAAAAGAACCCACGGCAACAAAAGGGTTGTTCCTGGCAAAATTCTGTAGAAAAATCCACTTCGATAGGAAAAACAAATAAAACTGCACGCAGGAAAAAATACAAAAAAATAATGGGTGGCGCTGTAGTGTAGCGACGCGCTCTCCCTGGGGAGAGCAGCCCGAATTTCACACAGAGAAATCTGTTGTGATAAAAAGAAATACAAATACAAATACCTTGCTGGGATGGGGGAAATCGGAGTAAAGCCCCTTTCCCGAGGACACAACACCATGCCGAAACTAGGCCTCGAACCCTGAACACTGGTGAACGCTGGGACCAGGAGTCCAGTGTCTAACCGGCTCCGGAACAGAGCTCCCTTTGGACTTTTAAACTATTCTTTACCATGCCGTGGAATGGCTGCTACCTCAAGTATAGATTGATTTCTTTGTGATCGTGATCCGAGAGCTGCGGAAAAGTGTTTCGGTAGTAGAGCAAGACACGTTTCGTGCAACACAGGGCTGGACAGATCTGTCAGCATGCCCCTGCACTCCTGAAGGGGGAAGGTGGCGGAATGGTTAAGACGTTCATCTGACCAATACACAGAGTCCGTGAAGGTGTGGGTTCGAATCCTGATCTCGCTCTTTCAACCAAGTTTGACTGGAAAATCAAACTCAGCGTCTAGTCTTTCGGATGAGATGATAAACCGAGGTCCTCCAGCCGCCATGGCGAAGTGGTTAGCGCAACGGACTGACGACTGGGAGGACGCGGGTTCGAATCCCAGCGGAGGTGGGTTTTTCGGCCCGTGGCCGGCTCCTACCCAGAGTTGAGTGTGCTATGGGCTTAAATGGGGAGACTGGGACCACACAGTCGAGTGTCGTCTACTTCACGGATGCCTCTTTTGGTGTGTTGTTCTAATTACCTGACCAACACTGCAAGTATCTGTATCTCTCGGGCCTGGTTAACGCCGGGATATCATTACGACAGGAAGCGTAGAGTACAGCCTTGTCACGCAGTCCCGAACCAAAATGGACCTCAATAGCATTATCGTCATCGTCATCCTCCTCCTCCTTCATCATCATCAATATAAACAAAACAGTCTAAAAAATATGTGGCCTTTCATTCCCTGCTCTCATGGTGACCTCAGTTTCGATACCCCTCCACTTCCGTGCTTGGGGTGAGTCCTGTCAATGTCTTTAGTGTCGGCAGATTCATGAGGAGCTGTTGTTCGAGGGACGTGGTGGCGGTCTCCACTCTGGGAGAGACGCTCACTCAGTCTGGCTCCGCGACTAACCCATTATTGTCGTTAGTAGGGGGCTTAGTAGGTGGTGTCCTAAGCATGTTAAATCAGAACAGGCACCACTGAACACTCAGTGACTCAGCAGCAGTGCAGGGTCTCCTCTGGTGTGTGGCCTCGTGGCGACCTAACATCGATGGTTCCCTGCGGACTGCCGACGCTGGAACTGTGACGGACGAACCCGGGTGTAGCCGTGCATGGGGGAATCTAAATGAGCGGCGTGGGAGTAATGCCACTGAAACGGTGCAGATGATGGGGCAGCAAAAAATAAATAAAATAATTTTAAAAATAAATAGATAAACCGAGGTCCCGTGTGCAGCACGCACTTGGCGCACTGAAAAAAAGAACCCATGGTAGCGAGAGTGTTGTATTCTGGCAAAATTATTTGAAAACAAATCCACTCTAATAGGTACACAGATGTATAGGCATGCACTCAAGGCCTGACAAGCGCGTTGGATTATGTTGCTGTCAGACATAGCAGATGTGGCGTAGCGTATATGCATTTGTCCGAACGACAGTGACGCCTCCTTCAGAAACTCAAACTGAAACTTCTGCACATCGATGATGATGATGACGACGACGACAACAACAAAAGAAAAGAAGCAATACACAGAAACAGACACACAGATACACACAGACACACACTCACACAGAGATGCACACACACACACACACACACACACACACACACACAAAAGAAAAAACCATGGGGAAAAATGAACACACACACACTCACACACACACACACACACACACACACACACACACACACACGGACACACACAGTACACACACACACTCACACAGAGACATACACACACACACACACACACACACACACACACACACAAACACTCACACAGAGATACACACACACATACACACACACACACACACACACACAATACACAAAAACAGACACACACACACACACACACACACACACACACACACACACTCACACACACACACACACACACACACAGACACACACACACACAGAGACACACACACACACACACACACACACACACACACACAAAACACACACACACACACACACAAGAAAAAGCCATGCTGAGAAATGAACACAGTGGTTTGGACACACGATTTTTTTTCTTTCTTTTTTTTTTTTTTTTTCTAATCGTTCCTCTCGCACTTTGTGGAAATGTGCATGCACGAATCAGGTCATAACTCCGCCTGCTTTGAGTGACCGTCTCTTTCACATCACCGCTCTGACCTCTCTGACCCTGTCCAGTCAAGGGCGCATAACCCGTGCGGAGCCCCCACGCCCCCACTCCCACCAACATCCCTAGGGGTTGTCTGCCCGTTAATCCTGATTCCTTCGTGGAGTGAGGGTCAGTTCACAGCAGATGATGAAGTGCTGCCAACAAGTGTGGCCTTCCTAGCTTCTCTCTCTTCTTTTGGAGCTGTATGTGCGTCCTTCGGTGTGTGTGTGTGTGTGTGTGTGTGTGTGTGTGTTTGTGTGTGTGTGTGTGTGTGTGTGTGTGTGTGTGTGTATGTATGTGTGTGTGTCTGTTTCTCTGTGTGTGTGTGTGTGTGTGTGTGTGTGTGTGTGTGTGTGTGGCTGTTTCTGTGTGTGTGTGTGTGTGTGTTTGTGTGTGTGTGTGTGTGTGTGTGTGTATGTGTGTGTATCTGTGTGAATGTGTGTGTGTGTGTATCTGTGTGTGTGTGGGG
>NC_134897.1:2398457-2400957 GCF_041734735.1 Babylonia areolata
CCTGGGAGGGCGCCACAAACCACATACCTCAGGTGTGAAGCATTTCCCTGAATGATTCATGCTGACGACGAGTTGTCGCTCTTTGATGGAGCATTATCGTCCGTGGTCGATTTCTCTTCCCCTCGCTCTTCACACAACAGCTATTGTGTGACACTTACGGGAGGGTTGTGGGGGGAGGGGGGGGTGTGAGTACAGGGAAATAACAAACAAATAAACAAATATGTTATTCTTAATCCTGTTCGGTTCCTATTTCTGTAAGTCTCCTTCAGACAGACAGACGGACAGACAGAGAGAGAGGCAGACTGTGGTGTCCTTACATCAGGTGAACTTCAAATATACTGGGTTAAATGAGCGTGCTGTTTTTAGCGCTGCATGGGAGAATGGCTGGGTGGAGAGGGGTGCGGGTGGGGGTAAAAGGAGAGTTTGCTGGGTGGAGGAAGGGGGATAACAAAAAGGAATGGAATAAGTTCAATCTTGTATGCTTATATATATATATATATATATATATATATATATATATATATATATATTATTAATGCATGTGTTATATATATATATGCATGTTATATATATATATATATATATATATATATATATATATATATATATATATATATATGTGTGTGTGTGTGTGTGTGTGTGTGTGTGTGTGTGTGTGTGTGCATGCATATGTGTATGTGTATGTATGTATATATATATATATATATATATATATATATATATATATATATATATATCTTTTATCTTGTCAGTCTTACATATGCATAGGACAAATTCACTATGTTAAAAAAGTAAGTATGTTGACTCAAACATACACATTGTCTGTCCAGCAAATCAGAAAGCATTATGATTTTCGTGAATATGATTCGCTGGGTCAGCAATCCTTTGTTTGTTCTTGTGAATAATGAATTTTTTTTTTTTTTAAACATTGGTTGTTGTTTTCAGTAAGATTTAGGTAAACATGTTTTCCTGGCCACCCCAAAGGTTGGGCAATCATAGAGGGTAATGGAATTCGCCGCCAAGGTATCTATGTTCACACTTTGTGCAAACACGGTCTTCATGAGTGGTGTTTAACTCACTCAGTACGGCCAGTCCTCTCTTCTCCTCTACACAGACCCCTCGGATGTCCAGTGAGTGTCTGAATGACCCAACCTTTAGCTTCCGTCGTCAGATTTTTGGTATTCTTTGTCAACATTCACCTCTTCAGTATAAGAGCCTTCCGCTTGCAATATTTTGATGGTGGTAATTGGGGTGAAACGCTGTTAACATCTTCTCTTTCGCCGTTCGTATGGAGAGAGTTATTAATCTCCCCTTTCAAAATGAATAGAACGCCGTTTCTTTGAAACTTGAAAAAAAGAAGGTTGTCATGCAACGAGCTTTTAACACACAGAGCCGGGAGTTTTGAGGGAGGGGTGTGTGCTGCAAGCATTACTGAGTGTGAACATCACATGCTATTGTTATTCAGTTTTCATTGATTGCATTGACTAATATAGCAGTTTCCGTGATAGAGTTATCGCGTGTGCCTCTGTGTGTGTGTGTGTGTGTGTGTGTGTGTGTGTGTGTGTGTGTGTGTGTGTGTGTGTGTGTGTGTGTGTGTGTGTGTGTGTGTGTGTGTGCACGCGCTTTCGTCTACACACAGATATTTCAGATTTTTTATAGACAAGTTGAATGAATGAATTATTTTTGTTCTTTTAACGAGCATGGGACGAGACATTAATTTCAATGTTGTTTGATTAAAAATCATCTTTGATTGATTGATTGATTGACGGGGTTGTCTTCCTGCGATTTTCTCGGTGAGAAAGAGGAAGACGAGAAGGAGTATCTTCACGCAATGCATCTTGTACATTCACCATGACGATCACGTCAGGCCGCTGGGGCAACAGAGGACAAGCCGACGACATTCTTCTGCACCATTGGACACTTCTTTGTCACCAGGTGAGGAGTTGTCAGGGGAGGCAAATCGTTCACTGCCCGCTAAAGGGAGAGAATAGGGTCGGCCTTATTTAAAGTTTCCATGTCTTGGAATGAAGTTATGGATCAACAGTCATGACACAATGGGACGAAAACAAACAAATTTTTAAAAAAATCTTCTTTTGAAAGTGAGAGAGTTTTCAATGGGTCAGTTAATCATTCGAGATGTTGGAAGCTGACGGATCATTTTTGTTTGCAACAAAGGGTTGTTTTTTTTGTTGTTGTTGTTGTCGTTGTTGTTTTTTGTTGTTGTTTTTTTTGTTATGACTTCCTCCGGAATGTATGATTGGCCATTGATTTTCTGACAATGGCGGTATGTCATTTTTAAGGATAAACTTTTCTCGCTTATATTAATATCATGACAGAGGAAATAATTATGCGATGCAAGCAATCAAAATATTCAATAACCATTTCAAATTGATATGACATTGAAAAAAAAAGGAAAACAGGGCTGTTTTCTGTTCGTGAAGAAATGAAACAGTATACCAAGGCATTCTTTTCCCTCAAAATAAATCAGAAGTATAATCAC
>NC_134897.1:2403457-2443457 GCF_041734735.1 Babylonia areolata
GTGTATGTTTCAGACAGACAAAGACAGAAACAAAGACGGATAGAGACAGACAGAGACAGGGGAACTAATCCTGCGAAGCGAGAACGACGTGTAGGCGCAATGGGGCAAGGGGAGGCCACTGAGGTTGGCGGAACGATCACAGATTAGGCGACACGGGAACAGGCGTACCGGACCTGCTCTGTGTCCTGCCGAGCTGACCATCTCCCCTCCACTGACCACGCTACGTCAGACCGCTCCCAGGGGCATGGTCAAGGGCAGGGAACCGTTTCTCCAGATTGTGTGTGCGCGACAGCCGAGTGGTTAAAGCGTTGGACTTTCAATCTGAGGGTCCCGGGTTCGAATCTCGGTAACGGCACCTGGTGGGTAAAGGGTGGATTTTTTTTTTTCTTATCTCCTGGGTCAACATATGTGCAGACCTGCTTGTGCCTGAACCCCCTTCGTGTGTATACGCACGCGGAAGATCAAATACGCACGTTAAGGATCCTGTAATCCATGTCAGCGTTCCGTGGGTTGTGGAAAAATGAACATATCCAGCATGTAGTCCCCCGAAAACGGAGTGTGGCCGCCCACATGGCGGAGCAAATATACGAAATGGTCATACACTTAAAATGTCACAAGTCTGACTGAGTGTGTATGTAGGCGTGTGTGACTGAATGACACAGAAAACGAATGATGAGCGCCCCAATAGCGGCTGTCAGTCGGCTCTACCCAGGTAGACAGCCTGTTGTAAAAATGACTCCGTGTTTGTAAAGCGCTTAGAGCTTGGTCTCTGACCGAGGATAGGGGCTATATAAAATCCGTATCATCCATTCAATCACACTGGTTAGGCACTCTTGACACGACCAGTCCAAGACGCTGCAGCAGCCAGTGGTGGAGCAGGTCGGTGTCAGGGGTTTGGGGGGCAACTTTGGAAAAGTACTGACAGGACAGGTCGATATGTGGATGCACGTGAAGAGACAGACAGAGAGAGAGGGGAGGGGGTGGGGGGGGGGAGGGAGTGAGAAAAAGAGGGAGAGAGAAAGAGAGACAGACAGACAGGCAGAATCACACACACACACACACACACACACACACACACACACACACACACACACACACACACACAGATGAACTGAACTGAACTGAATTGAACAAATTTTATTTTGTTAGGGTATTTTTTTCATCCAGCCCTCGAAGGGATAACAGCAAAATAAAACGACAGGGGGAAATCATCAACGCAGCATGCACATTACAATCACGGTTATTTGAAAGATAATTTGCCATTACAACACTACAAACCTACAGGGGGGGGGGGAGAGAGAGAGAGATAGAGAGAGAGAGAGAGACACATTCCATCCAGTGATAAGAAACTCCAGGGAGAGTTGGACAGTACAAGGTCTTCAGAGAAGAACCCCCCCCCTCCGTCAAGCGTTTCGGCCCCTGACTCTTTACACTCTAAGGGGGCCGGGCCGCACCCAGGTCATGACTTCTGGATGTCCTTGCATTGCCGACTTTCCCCCCCCCCCCCCCCCCCCCCCCCTGGTCCTCAGCAGGTTCGAACCCGCGCCTCCAGGGTGGTTGCCACTTTAGGACTGAGTCACCTTTTCTAGCAGGCGTTTTAACCACTGAGCCATCGGACGCCTACTTCGAGTAGTGAAATTTATGTTATGAAGTTTACTTTCATTCCTCCTCGACCAGATCCAGCTGGAACTCTTTTCTGTTGCTTCTGCCATTGCCTTGAGAACCCATGTCCTCTCTCCGCCAGAAATCGACAGCTGTTTTATGAGGCTGTACACAGACGCGCTCACAAACCCTCTTGCACCAATTTCAATGGCGAGGACATTGTAACTTGTAACTATTTCATTTTTAGTTACATGAACAGCAGAACTGAATAGGAAATCTTTTCTTTTCTTTTCTTTTTTCTGTGCCATACTCGTGTTCAGGATGGTGGCTAGGAGTTTAAGCATCACGTGCACATCAGATGAATGTTGGTGAAACTGAAGATAAATGAGCCGCGACTTTTATAATGTGAACAGCTTTTCTGACATGTCAAGTGGTCTTCTGTTCATTTTATGGATTTCGTTTGAGTTCACACCTGTAAAGCACACAGAGCTTGCATGTAAACCCGAAGTTCTAATAGAACTGTCTTATTCACACTATCAGACCCATCTTGCTGTCATTCTAAACGACAGTCTCCATCTCCTCGCCAAGTGCAGTACATCACATGATGACGTGGTGACACTGGCCAGGCGACATCCTCACGGTGTGGACATAACATGCTGGCCGTGACGTCAGTCTGTGCTGTGGTCACTGTGCCACACACGTCATGGCCATGATGTCAGTCTGTACTGTGATCACTGCACCACACGCGTCATGGCCGTGACGTCAGTCTGTACTGTGGTCACTGTACCATACGCGTCATGGCCGTGACGTCAGTCTGTACTGTGGTCACTGTACCTAACACGTCATGGCCCGCAACTCCTGTCACCCTTCCGCTCTTTATCAGGGGAGCTTACCGGCATGCAGCCAACTGAGTGACTTGGTCCGCGAAAATGAGGCATGGGGACTCTTTTCTTCTTCGTTGTTTCTCTTCGTACGTGATAAGCATTGTTCATCTTGCTTTGCTCATATCGCTATGATTAATGTTCCAATATCATCTCCAGGAGATAGATGTGATGCCAAAGCTCCAACTCAGTACATTTCTCTGATATTGTCTGTGGTGCGAATTTATGTTTGACGGGTCCCTCTGTGCTGTATGTATCTACCGTATGTTAGACGATGCAGTTTGTACAGTGCTGTCTGCAGAGTGTGTGCAGTATGACGTGACTGTGCATTAGACGCTGTGTTCAGTGTGATGTTGTCTGCTTGCATGTCTTGTGTGGGATTCGCCTATTTTCAAATAACACTTACATCGATATATACTTCCATTCATACAGAACATTTTCTTATTAAGAATTTTTGTCACTTTTATTGACATTGGGGATGCGTCGATTTTGAGAGATGTAATTAAATTAATAATTGCATATCATACTTAATTTCCCAATCATACCCTAAGGTAATGTGGTTTCTGGTTTTAGAACGTGAATGTGTATGATATGAGGTCATACTGCACACAGCGTTGTAATACAGGTGAGAATAATGAAAGGTAAAGTTGTACCCACTTTCATACAGACATCGAGATTTTTTGCATTCTTTCAAACTGCATGAATGGCAGTGTCGTTCTTTCGTTAATTAATGTGAAGGAAGAGACAAGGGGGTGAATCAGGGGCTGAGCAGAAAATGCCTGCAGATCCATTCCCCGAATCTGACATCGTGACGTGCACACGTAAAGCCATGATCAGTAACCACATGAATTGGATTGAAGGGACGTGATGTGTGTTGAGCTGCTACCCATTTGTGACTATTGTTGTTGTTGTTGCTGTTGTTGTTGCTGTTGTTGTTGTTGTTGCTGAATCAACGAAACATTAACGAAAAAGGTTAACTCACTCAGTACGGCCAGTCCTCTCTTCTCCTCTACACAGACCCCTTGGATGTCCAGTGGTGTCTCAATGACCCAACCTTTAGCTTCCGTCGTCAGAATTGTGGTATTCTTTGTCAACAGTCACCTCTTCAGTATAAGAGCCTTCCGCTTGCAATATTTTGATGATGGTAATTGGGGTGAAACGCTGTTAACGTCGTCTCTTTCGCCGTTCGTATGGAGAGAGTTAATGTTAAAGGCCCCTTAGCCTTTTATAGCCATCAGGGAAGTGAATTCATATCCGCTGTGTCCAAGGCTCGGCATAGGAAGGTAGGGCCCAATACTCTCCTTTCGTTGTTTATAACCATACCCAGACAAAGTCAGGTGCCCATCCACACCTGGACAGAGTGAGGGAAGTCGGAGTAAAGTGCCTTACCCAAGGACACAACACCATGCTGAAACAGGGCCTCGAACCCCGGTCACTGGTGAACACTGGACCAGAAGTCCAACGGCTGACCGACTCTGCCATGGCGCCAGGAAGGAAACTGCATTTTAAAACACCCCCCGAATAAAAAAGAAACAAACAAGCAGAATGGCAAGACAGCTGTCTTCTCGGAGAGGAGAAATCGTTTCTCCAGACCATCACCCGTACACTTTCCTGCAAACGCTTCAGCACTCTGAACCAGAAATGAGATCGACGAGGCTGACTTCCGTCAATGCGAACGCCATCTTGTCGTGATCAGAAGAGAGAAAAAGAACAGAAAAAGAAAAGGAAGTGCAGGAACTCGACGAGAGCAAGACGCTGTGTGCAGTCACCAGGATGATCGCGTCAGGTTGCTGTGGCAACGGGGGACCAGTCAATGAAACTCTTCCACGTCATTGGAGACACCCTTTTGTCATCAGGTGAGGGGCGTGGTGTCAGGGGAGGCAAATCGTTCTGTGCCGGCCAAGAGGACAGGACAGGACCAGGTTGTGGAGATTGGCAAATGTCTGGATGGGGTTGTTGGACCGGAAAGGCACGGCGAGGGACAGGACTCATCTGCTGGAAAGTGGATCATCTCCCGGGGAGCAGTCCAGCCTGGGTGTTCATGGGCTATTTCCTGCCATCAGAGACGATGATTTCAGACAGGACGTGTGTGTATGAAGTGATCTGATCTTTCATTGATTTTCTGACGGTTTGCACAGTGAAGGTGATTACAAATCTGATTATTTGACACTTCAGTCATACACAACGTTTATTCATATATAGAAAATGAAAAAAAAATGTTCATAAAGCTTGTGAATGGGAAGAGTATTCATTTCAAATACATCAGCCTCACTCCCTTTCCCATGTATGCACTTTCATTCATGATGAGAAAATGTTTCCATATAACAGACCTTCTTCTTCTTCTGCGTTCGTGGGCTGCAACTCCCACGTTCACTCGTATATACGCGAGTGGGCTTTTACGTGTATGACCGTTTTTAACCCGCCATGTAGGCAGCCATACTCCGCTTTCGGGGGTCATATAGCAGACCATTCTAGTCCTAATTCAGCTCTCCATGGAATGGAATCAAAACACAATCATAACACTGTTCATGTACTTCATGATTGATTTTGATGTCATCACCCGTTTGCTCATTTTGCAATACAACTGAATCATGATTACCTCATCTGGAAATTTCAAGTGGTACCTCTCAGTGGCAATACCTTTTCTGGTTCTCAAAGAGATCCAGTGGAAACGATGGAGTTTGCAAACTGCCATGACCAAAACGAGTTTCTGTTCTGTTTGTCCCTGAGTCCTGTTGGCTTCGTCACCCTACAAACTGCTGCCGCTGAAATGATGGCACTCTTGCTGCTGCTTGTGGCTGCTCACCCTAGGAATTGCTTTGACGTTGACTAAAATATGCATAAAAGAGCATTGGTGACACTCATACAAGAAAAGTAAGTCTTTTGGTACGTGACTACCATCAATACCATTATCACCACATTAATACAATTATGGCTAACACTACTGGCACTACGACTGCTACTACTATCATTATTATTACTGCTGCTGCTGCTTTTGCTGCTGTAACTATTGCTACTGCTACTGCTGTTACTGCTGCTACTGCAACAACTACTTTGCACACTGGGAAATCTATGGTGTTAAAAAAAACAACAACAACAACAAAAGAAAAAGAAAAAAAAGACTCCCGAGAAGGTGTAGAAGGTGCACAAAAGAAATTTGAAGCCGGTAAGCCAGCATCCTCTTAGCTTTGCTGCTCTGATTGTATGGAAATAAGTACCTTCCAAACTGCGAACTTTGTTCTCCTTTGCTGACACCAAAACACAGCAATAAACCTTTCTTTTTTTTCTTATTAAAGCATGTTGATTTAGACATGTTCCACATTTATCTGTACACAATTTGGCGTGCATCAAGTATTGATACTACTACTACCACAAAATATTCATTCACATGTTTTGAGTGAATGAGGTAGTAAATGCTTGTTTATGCGCCGTAATTAGTATGTAATGAGGCTGTGCTCTATGTTTATTTTCACACTATGATATTGTAAAATGATCACAGTACTGGGTGATTCAGAGCAGGCTGGAGCTAGAAACGTCCACCATTGTGGTACCTGTACCGGGGTTCTTCGGGAGTTCAGTCCTGACCATAACCACGTCACCAAAAACAGCTGGTCGACTCGCTTTCCCTTCCATGTTTCTGTTTGTCAGACGTGTCTCATTCTTGTGTCGGCTGGCTTGGCTGCTGCGTCTTTTTCTTTACAGACATCGTGTCTCATTCTTGTGTCGGCTGGCTTGGCTGCTGCGTCTTTTTCTTTACAGACATCGTGTCTCATTCTTGTGTCGGCTGGCTTGGCTGCTGCGTCTTTTTCTTTACAGACATCGTGTCTCATTCTTGTGTCGGCTGGCTTGGCTACTGCGACTTTTTTCTTTACAGACATGGTGTCTCATTCTTGTGTCGGCTGGCTTAGCTGCTGCGTCTTTTTCTTTACAGACATCGTGTTCTTTGAACAACCCCACCCCTCCTCCTTTCCTTGTTTGATTCAGTTGCTTGCTTACGTACTGGACAGTTTGAGAGCCAGTTCTAATCGACTGCTGCAGTTTAGTGCGTTCTGGGGGTAAACAGGGGAAGGGGGGGGGGGGGGGATCGGATGAGTCACTTGGGGTCTGGACCCTGGGCAGTGTGTCTGTAAATGGTTGTGACGTGATTTGAGCGAGGGGCGTTCAGAGAGAGGCGGCACGCTGGAAGCGTGTTGGCAAATTGTCAGCAATGGAGTGAGGCGTGTGATTAGAACCGACGTCCGATTGGTGGCAAGGCGGAAAGCGGAGAACAGCGTCCGATGGATGATAGACTGATCGATAAAGAGCGAATGGTGGGTGGTGGGTGGTGGGAAGAGGGAGGGGGGGGGAGGGAGAAAAAGGGGAAGGGGAGAGTGGATAAGTTCTACAGAGAATCAGGCGAAGGATCTGTTACCGGATTTGCGCAGCGAGTCTTACGGAGATCATGATCACAGATTTGTTCCTCCTGTTGCAGCAGGTCACAAGTTGTTTCAGAGCCTTGTCCCCACCCACTGCCAGCCACACTCACTTATTCTTATTGTTCAACACACACACACACACACACACACACACACACACACACACACACACACACACACACACACACACACACACACACATTTGCATACTCGCATACGTAATTTATCATGCAGCGACTTTTTCCCTCACTTGATTTGTTTTCGTAACCTAACCTACTATCACTTAACATCATGAAAATACGTGAATCTAATGAACGAACGAGCCCGGTATGGCTGACAGTCTACAGAGAAGGGAGTGTTATTGTCGTAGCACCCTGAGGTTGTGCACCAAACGAGATCATGTTGATGGACTGATCAGACACGACACGACACGACACGACAAGACAAGACAAGACAAGACAAGACAAGACAAATAGCCTTTATTAATGAGGGTTGAACGTAAGTATTTGTGGCTCTCTGGGAGGGACGCCCACTCAGACTGGCTCCGCGACTAAGCCATTATTGTCGTTAGTAGGGGGGCTTAGTAGGTGGTGTCCTAAGTACGTTAAAACAGAACAGGCACCACTGAACACCACCGAAGTGACTCAGCAGCAGTGCAGGGTCTCCTCTGGTGTGTGGCCTCCTGGCGACCTGACATCGATGGTTCCCTGTGGACTGCCGACGCTGGAACTGCGACGGAGGAACCCAGGTGTGGCCGTGTATGGGGGAATCTAAATGAGCGGCGTGGGAGTAATGCCACTGAAACGGTGCAGATGATGGGGCAGCAAAAAAAAAAAAAAAAAAAAAAAAAAAAAGTATTTGTGGCTTGTTACATGCTGTCCCAGTCCACAGCTGGACAAAGCAGGGGGGGAAAAAGGAAAGAAGTAAGGAATATAAAAGAATGAATAACTTGTGAAAAACAAAGATAATATAATGAATTGGAAAACGAAGCTTACACTGATCCTTCAAATTGTATATAAGCAAACGTCAAAACGAAGATTTGAATGTTGGGGGAGAGGGGTGGAGGGGGGGGAGGTCGGGGTTGAGAGAGAGAGGGGGGGAGGGGATGGGGACAGACAGAGGGGAAGAAACAGACATAGAGATAGAAAGACAGAGGCAGAGAGAACTCAGAACTCAAAACGTTTTTATTCAAGGATTCAGATTTTAGGCATTGCCTATTCTTCCAATCTGTCCTTGCTAATCTACATCTATTACAAACAGCACACACATAAATGAAAAGAAAAGGTTTTCATGCAGAAGGGTATACATAATGAAGTAAACACCCCCCCCCCCCAACACACACACACACACACACACACACACACACATCCGTGCACACACATGCATACACACACTGACGCTCGCGCGCGAGCGCACACGCATACATACACACACACGCGCGCACACACACTGACAGCACCCCCTCCCTCCCCCCACACACTAAGATTGACAGATGGATAGGAGAGTGAGTCAGAAAGAGAGAGAGGGAGAGAGATGTCATCAATATAGAAGTTCCAGAAACATCCGGGTGTTCAAAAGGTACAGTATTATTGTTACTGTCTCTGAAATCTATGTGTGGCAAGTGCAGCATACTACAGTGACTACCACCATCATCAATATTACTTGGACACTTGTCACGATTATGAGACGCAAAGAATGAAAGAAAGAGAGAGACACAAAGGCGCATAAGACACAACTGGAAACATATCAACTGAAGATAGGACATACACGGAACATCAGGATATCAGTCACCTTTTTCCGTGCGACGTGTGTTCTTC
Organism: Babylonia areolata; assembly: GCF_041734735.1. Taxonomy (NCBI): domain Eukaryota; kingdom Metazoa; phylum Mollusca; class Gastropoda; order Neogastropoda; family Buccinidae; genus Babylonia; species Babylonia areolata. Next base: position 2,412,173 of record NC_134897.1, read on the forward strand.
TTCTTCTTCTTCGTTCGTGGGCTGCAACTCCCACGTTCACTCGTATATACACGAGTGGGCTTTTACGTGTATGACCGTTTTTACCCCGCCATGTAGGAGGTCATACTCCGCTTTCGGGGGTGTGCATGCTGGGTATGTTCTTGTTTCCATAACCCACCGAACGCTGACATGGATTACAGGATCTTTAACGTGCGTATTTGATCTTTGGCTTGCGTGTACACACGAAGGGGGTTCAGGCACTAGCAGGTCTGCACATATGTTGACCTGGGAGATCGTAAAAATCTCCACCCTTTACCCACCAGGCGCCGTCACCGAGATTCGAACCCGGGACCCTCAGATTGAAAGTCCAACGCTTTAACCATTCGGGTATTGCGCCCGTCAACATGTGTTCAATTACAACAGCCCTGCGGTATTCTTTATTCATTTTTATGAAATGTGTATGGTTTATTTCCTGTTTCCGGTAAAGATAAAGACTTCCATGTAGCCCCTCCAAAGTAGTGAAGACGCGTTTAACTCTCTCCATACGAACAGCGAAAGATACGACGGTAACAGCGTTTCACCCTAATTACAAACCATCAAAATATTACAAGCGGAAGGCTCTTATACTGAAGAGGTGAATGTTGACAAAGAATACCACAATTCTGACGACGGAAGCTAAAGGTTGGGTCATTCAGACACCCACTGGACATCCGAGGGGTCTGTGTAGAGGAGAAGAGAGGACTGGCCGTACTGAGTGAGTTAAAAGATATTATTCGTGGTTTTGCTATTTAAGATAAGGCAGAAGTAAAAGATAAAGTTCTGAAGACAGTTATTGGCATCTGGTCAGCAAATGATTTTCTTATTCTTTTTTTATGATTTCCCCTAATATTCACGCATGTACGCATATTTGTGCATATTTCCGAGACTGTCTGGCCAAAAATAATTGACTAGACTAAGAGTGTCATGAATGTTCTTATTCGTGTTAAATTTAATCAGTCAATCAATTAACTGAGGATCAAGGTTGCAGAACGGTCAAGGCGCCCATCTCCTAATACAGGCGTCGGACTTGTGAGCCAGTTCAGCGGGGATCAAAGGTCAAGGGGAAAGGTACTTTGCATTATCGATCTTCTTCAATCCACCCAGGTGTGAATGGAACCTTGACGTTGATCGGGAAAGGTTCAAACAGCGGAAGGAGAGCGTTGGGCCCCGCCTTCCTCTGTCGAGCCCTGGACACAGTGGGTGTGAATTCACTGCCCCGATGACCGATGGGTTTTTTTTTTTAAACAGTCTTCTTTTATGTTCTCTTATGTTCAAAGTTCCCACAGATGGAATGCTGCACACACAACTCCTCCCTCTTGAAAAAAAAGGACTATTCAACTTTGTGTCATATCTGGACCAAAATCTTTGTTTGTTTTTTTGTGTTTTGTTGTTGTTGTTGTTGTTGTTGTTTGTTTGTTTGTTTTGTTTTGTTTCGGGAATGCATCCCTTATAATTGACATTGGCCTTGGAGCTATTTTCTAGTCCCCATCCCCCCTTTCAATCTGAGGGTTTCGGGTTCGAATCCCTATCACAGGGCCCGCCTGGTGGGTAACTGGCGGGTGGAGATTGCTCCCATCTCCCAGGGCAACAGATCCGCAGACCTGCTTTGCTTGAGCCCCCTTTCGTTCAATTACACACGTAACAAAAAAAAAACAAAAAAAAGTCAACGTTATGTGAGTTATGGGATCAAGAAAAAACACGGCACGCACCCCACCCCCGAAAACGGAATATGGCTGCCTACATGGCAGGGGGGGGGGGGTAGAAAACGGTCATACACGTAAATGCCCACTCGTGTATACGAATGAACGTGGTAGTGGCAGCCCACGAAGGAAGAAGAAGTGTTCTCTTCTTCCTCACTCCAGGACACACTCACTCTGTTAACGCTTCGTGCTGACATCGGAGACAAAACCCTTGACTGTCTGCTACAAGTCATCGAAGTCTCGTGATGAAACCCGACGATGGAAACAGACTGGGTGAGTCACGGGTTATCGCCTTTAGAGAAGTGTGTGTATGTTGTTCTGACACGATTTACAAGGGACGGGGGTGCGGGTGGGGAGTGGGGGGGCGGGGGGAGGGGGGGGGGGGGGGGCTGGGGAAGAAGGCGGTGGATCAGAAACTGCCTGTAAGCATGACAGCCAACTGACGGCTGTATCAGTAAAGTGTCAGGTAGGGGGGGAGGCGTGTGGTTAGGAAGGACGGGGGGTGGTGAGGAGATGGGGGGAGGGGGCGTGGGGAGGAGGATATGGGGGGCAGGAAGACGGGAGTAACGGTCAGTGGACGATCGATTGATAGATCAGGGGAAGGGACACACACACACACACACACACACACACACACACACACAAGCAAAAAATGTAACGCACCCAGATCGGGCTGACTAATAATTTATTTGTAGAAACAGAAGAATTAAAGCCTTGTTTTAGATAAGCCACTGATTCAAATGACCATGACATCAACGCTTCTCTTGACATTCTTAAAAGCTCATCAGAAGTTATTGTTGCTTTCTCAGGAAAGTTCTTCATGGCTAGATATTTTTCTTCATATTCTTATCAGGAAGACTGATCAAAAATCATCATACAACCTTTGTGCAAGGAAGGCGATCCAAATTCCGCAGATAGTTATAGAGGCTTTTTATTTTGCAAAATGACTTATTTAAATTGTATAGATGTATCTTGAATGAAATATTGTCTCAATGGACAACTTTCTGAATGACTATGAAACCGTAATTCAAAGAAATCTTAGTGCTATCAACTATAATGGTTCACATTCACTGGTTTCGTTCTAAGACATCTGTCACAAGTCATACGATAAAAAGTTATATGTTTCTGTTATTGATTTTAGAAAGGTATTCGACTCGGCGGGTAGACAGAAACATTTAAACATATGAGGAAAACACGGTTTAAATGGGAAAATGCACAGAGTGTTACAAGATGATTCAGAATAGTAAAGACTAAAGTCCGAATGGGTATGATGTAACAGAAGCCTTTCTGTGTCAAAGAGGTCTAAAGCAAGGCGAATTAAACTGTCCTGTTTTGTTTTATCCTGATCGACGAACCTGTTGATCATGGAGACAGTTATCAATGGACCAGTTGTTGTTGTTGTTGTTGTTGTTGTTTTGAAAGCATGAAAAAGGAAGCAAAGTTCGTGGTTGTTATTTCTCTTCCTTCCATCACGTAGATCACAGGTTCCACCATTCTTTCTCTCTGTCTTCCATCACGTAGATCACAGGTTCCACCATTCTTTCTCTCTTCCTTCCATCACGTAGATCACAGGTTCCATCATTCTTTCTCTCTGTCTTCCATCACGTAGATCACAGGTTCCACCATTCTTTCTCTCTTTCTTCCTTCCATCACGTAGATCACAGGTTCCATCATTCTTTCTCTCTTTCTTCCATAACGTAGATCACATGTTCCATCATTCTTTCTCTCTGTCTTCCATCACGTAGATCACAGGTTCCACCATTCTTTCTCTCTTTCTTCCTTCCATCACGTAGATCACAGGTTCCATCATTCTTTCTCTCTTTCTTCCTTCCATCACGTAGATCACAGGTTCCACCATTTTTTCTCTCTGTCTTCCATCACGTAGATCACAGGTTCCATCATTCTTTCTCTCTGTCTTCCATCACGTAGATCACAGGTTCCACCATTTTTTCTCTCTGTCTTCCATCACGTAGATCACAGGTTCCACCATTCTTTCTCTCTTTCTTCCTTCCATCACGTAGATCACAGGTTCCACCATTCTTTCTCTCTTTCTTTCAATGTAGTCGTTTAATTGTGTCATTCACACTTCTATTCAGAAACTGATTTGAATATGCAGTTTCCATAAAGAAGTTTCCAATTAGGAAAGCGTCTTTTTACTCTCTTCATTTTTTTTTTTTTTTAACTGGGCAGGTAGCTATTAATCAGAACAATTCTGGGACAGACAAAAAAAAAAGTCATTTAATATCTAAATCTGGTTGAAGGCTCTGGAAAATGACACCCACCCTCTCTACCCCCGCCCCCATCTATATTTTCTTTTGCCTTCTTATGCCTAGCCCTGGACACAGTTGAAATGAATTCACTGCCTTTCTATGCCTAGCCCTAGACACAGTGGACATGAATTCACTGCCTTCCTATGTCCAGCCCTGGACACAGTTGAAATGAATTCACTGCCTTTCTATGCCTAGCCCTGGACACAGTTGAAATGAATTCGCTGCCTTTCTATGCCTAGCCCTAGACACAGTGGACATGAATTCACTGCCTTCCTATGTCCAGCCCTAGACACAGTGGATGTGAATTCACTGCCTTCCTATGCCCAGCCCTGGACACAGTTGAAATGAATTCACTGCCTTTCTATGCCTAGCCCTAGACACAGTGGACATGAATTCACTGCCTTCCTATGTCCAGCCCTAGACACAGTGGATGTGAATTCACTGCCTTCCTATGCCTAGCCCTGGACACAGTTGATATGAATTCACTGCCTTCCTATGCCCAGCCCTGGACACAATGGATATGAATTCACTGCCTTCCTATGCCGAGCCTTAGACACAGTGGACATGAATTCACTGCCTTCCTACGCCGAGCCCTGGACACAGTGCATGTGAATTCACTGCCTTCCTATGCCCAGCCCTGGACACAGTGGATATGAATTCACTGCCTTCCCATGCCGAGCCCTGGACACAGTGGATGTGAATTCACTGCCTTCCTATGCCGAGCCCTGGACACAGTGGATGTGAATTCACTGCCTTCCTATGCCGAACCCTAGACACAGTGGATGTGAATTCACTGCCTTCCCTATGCCGAGCCCTGGACACAGTGGATGTGAATTCACTGCCTTCCCATGCCGAGCCCTGGACACAGTGGATGTGAATTCACGCCCCGATGACCGTGAAAGGTTTAACACCTTCAATAATTCAGTATCATTTTGTGCTGCGTCCAAATGTCTTTATAATATCCCAACGCTCAAGTGTCAAACGTCCATTGAATGAGTCTGTAAACTAAAGTTCCCAGTGTGAACGCACGCGTAATATCTTTCGCACACGTCAAATCCCGTCACCATCTTTTGGAAGAGTTGGAAGACCAGTTTTCCTTGCCATAGGTCGATGGTATGGATGACATGAATTCACATAGAAGGCATTTTTTTCCGAAGACGGAATGCGGATGACTTTATGGTGGTATTAACATGTTTACTTAACTGAAAAATACGACGTTCGTATACGTAAAAAAAAAATCTCACCATATGTTGCAGCCCCTACTCGCCCAAGCGCCAGAGCGGGAGATTCTTCCACAATGATTTTAGCTGCCTATCAACAAGAAGAAGAATATTCTCACTCCTTTAACCCTTTGACCGCTGATGACGAGTATGCTCGTCAGTGAAGGGCTGTCACCTCACTGAGATACAGAGCTTACAGGTGGGGGTGTCAGTGAAGGGCTGTCACCTCACTGAGATACAGAGCTTACAGGTGGGGGTGTCAGTGAAGGGCTGTCACCTCACTGAGATACAGAGCTTACAGGTCAGGATGTCAGTGAAGGGCTGTCACCTCACTGAGATACAGAGCTTACAGGTGAGGGTGTCAGTGAAGGGCTGTCACCTCACTGAGATAAGACAGAGCTTACAGGTCAGGATGTCAGTGAAGGGCTGTCACCTCATTGAAACAAGATAGAGCTTACAGGTGAGGGTGTCAGTGAAGGGCTGTCACCTCACTGAGATCAGACAGAGCTTACAGGTTAGGATGTCAATGAAGGGCTGTCACCTCATTGAGACAAGACAGAGCTTACAGGTCACGATGTCAGTGCAGGGCTGTCACCTCATTGAGACAAGACAGAGTTTACAGGTCAGGATGTCAGTGAAGGGCTGTCACCTCAATGAGACAAGACAGAGCTTACAGGTCAGGATGTCAGTGAAGGGCTGTCACCTCACTGAGATACAGAGCTTACAGGTCAGGATGTCAGTGAAGGGCTGTCACCTCACTGAGATACAGAGCTTACAGGTCAGGATGTCAGTGAAGGGCTGTCACCTCACTGAGATACAGAGCTTACAGAGGGTCCAGGGTGTCAGTGAAGGACTGTCACCTCACTGAGATAAGACAGAGCTTACAGGTCAGGGTGTCAGTGAAGGGCTGTCACCTCACTGAGATACAGAGCTTACAGGTGGGGGTGTCAGTGAAGGGCTGTCACCTCACTGGGATCAGACAGAGCTTACAGGTCAGGATGTCAGTGAAGGGCTGTCACCTCATTGAAACAAGATAGAGCTTACAGATGAGGGTGTCAGTGAAGGGCTGTCACCTCACTGAGACAAGACAGAGCTTACAGGTCAGGATGTCAGTGAAGGGCTGTCACCTCATTGAGATAAGACAGAGCTTGCAGGTCACGATGTTAGTGAAGGGCTGTCACCTCATTGAGATAAGACAGAGCTTGCAGGTCACGATGTCAGTGAAGGGCTGTCACCTCATTGAGATAAGACAGAGCTTGCAGGTCACGATGTCAGTGAAGGGCTGTCACCTCATTGAGAAAAGACAGAGCTTGCAGGTCACGATGTCAGTGAAGGGCTGTCACCTCATTGAGAAAAGACAGAGCTTGCAGGTCACTATGTCGTAAAGGGCTGTCACCTCAGTGAGATAAGACAGAGCTTACAGGTCAGGATGTCAGTGAAGGGCTGTCACCTCATTGAGATAAGACAGAGATTACAGGTCACGATGTCAGTGAAGGGCTGTCACCTCATTGACATAAGACAGAGATTACAGGTCACGATGTCAGTGAAGGGTTGTCACCTCAGTGAGATAAGACAGAGCTTGCAGGTCACGATGTCAGTGAAGGGCTGTCACCTCATTGAGAAAAGACAGAGCTTGCAGGTCACGATGTCAGTGAAGAGCTGTCACCTCATTGAGATAAGAAAGAGCTTACAGGTCACGATGTCAGTGAAGGGCTGTCACCTCAAAGAGATAAGACAGAGCTTACAGGTCACGATGTCAGTCACCGTTTCTCTGTCTGGATTTCTTGGGGCTGTATAATTTTACATCAGCAAAATCACTGATGGCACTGATAAAGTACACAGACAGTAGTAACTGGACTTTAAACTCACAACCCACTCGTCGCAGTTCACCAAGGTATAGCAATGGAGGGGTTAATTTCCCCACAAGCGGAGAGACTTCAAATTTCTGATGGCAGGTCATCTAGAAATTCTACATAGCAATCTTTCTCGTGTGTGGTCATTGTGGCGGCTTCAGTATCAAGTTCCCAAAGTCCTTGACGCCCATTCCCCAGGGGTGCTGTTCTGATGGGCCGTGTGTGTCACCACGACTGGTGAGAACTCAGAGGAAACATTCAAACGAAGCCTGCCCATCCCACACCCATCTGGATATGCCCGGGCACCATTCTCGTGCGAGTGGTCCATGAATATTCTCTTTTCTCGCCGTCTTCATAATGTGGCGCATATCGGAGTGTAGGAATACATGGTTTCTTGCAGATTGGATGGGGGAGAGTCCTTTACTATATTAGTTGTGATTTTTTTTGCGGGGTGTGGGTATTCTGTGGTATTCATTTTTGGCAAGATTAGTGCCTTCCTGATTTGCATAAGAACATTCCCGGAAGTTGAAGATGCAATCCTTGTCTGTTTTCCGTTAGTATGTCTGCTTACCTGTCCGTTATAATTGTCTGTCCGATTATGCGTCTGTTAGCCTGTCTTCCCCTCCCTCCCTCCCTCCGCTCTCTCTCTCTCTCTCTCTCTCTCTCTCTCTCTCTCTCTCTCTCTCTCTCTCTCTCTCTCTCTCCGCCCTCTCTCTCTCTTTTTTTCTCTATCTCTCTCTGTCCCTCCGCTCTCTCTCTCTCTCTCTCTCTCTCTCTCTCTCTCTCTCTCTCTCTCTCTCTTTCTCTATCTCTCTCTGTCCCTCCGCTCTCTCTCTCTCTCTCTCTCTCTCTCTTTCTCTATCTCTCTCTCTTTCTCTCTCTCTTTCTCTATCTCTCTGTCCCTCCGTCATCTCTCTCTGTCTCTTTTTCTCTATCTCTGTCCCTCCGTCCTCTGTGTGTGTCTCTGTCCCTCTCTGTCTTTCTCTCATCATTCTCCCCTCTCTCTCTCTCTCTGTATATATATATATATATATATATATATATATATATATATATATATATATATATATTTAATCGCTACCCAATATCAGCATACTCATCTGTGAACTGTATTTAACAGGAAGCAAAAAATGCATAACAAAGGTCCGTCGTTTTTTGTTTTGTTTTTTATTCTCTAATAATTATGGCTTTGAGAAACAGACCAGGTTGTTTGATGTTTTAGTGCTTTTTGTATGTTACTGGCCAAAGCTACTTTACTGGGCTTGGCAAACGTCAGTGGTAAGATCATGACTCGATGCGTGTAGTTTACCAGATCTATCTGTTGCAAGAAGATGTACACATGCATTTGAAACATAGCATGACTAGATTTAGATTAGGATTATGCATGGTGTGTATGCTTGTGTGTGTGTGTGTGTGTGTGTGTGATATAAGTCTTTTAGATGACCCGAGGGGCGAAACGCGTATTGATGTGACTGTTCTGTGCTGTAATGTGTGGTTTTCTTCCTGTCTTCCAGAGGCGTGGACATTTTATTTATTTATTTATTTATTTATTTATTTATTTATTATTCTTATTTACTTATTTGTATATTCATAATTCGAAACTGTAGGCAATAACGATGATCTTTGAACAGTTCTGTTCAGTTCAGTTCAATTAATCAAGGAGGCGTCACTGCGTTCCTACAAATCCATATACGCTACACCCCATCAGTCTGCTAGGCAGATGCCTGACCAGCAGCATAATCCAACGCGCCAGTTGCATGGAGATGTAGTCGATGTGAAACAAATGAAGAGAGTGATCACAGCCAGAAAGTGTGGGAACAAACACTGAGCCGTCCACTCCGAAAGGCATTGGGATTCCACGCGAACTGACAGCCGCTGTATCAGGTTGGCCACTGTCTGGTTAATGGGAGATAACCGTAGCTTGCAAGCGCTGAAACTTTTTGATGCATGGATTGTCTCCCATTAATTTCGTGTCCGTTCATAGTGGGTTTTTTTGTTTGTTTTTGTTTTGTTTTGTTTTTTGCTGTGTTTTGTTTGTTTGTTTGTTTGTTTTGTTTGTTTGTTTGTTTGTTTAGATGTGTGCGATAAGTTAAGACGAGACGTCATTTTATTTTCTAGAAAAGAACACACAGATATATGCCGGTGTGTGTGTGTCAGTGTGTGTGTGTGTGTGTGTGTGTGTGTGTGTGTGTGTGTGTGTGTGTGTGTGTGTGTGTGTGTGTGTGTGTGTGTGTGTGTGTGTGTGTGTGTGTGTGTGTGTGTGTGTGTGTGTGAAGGTGTCTGCATGTCCATGTACTTGTCAGTGAGTGTGTGTGAACTCAGAACTCATTTAATTGTCCTAAAACCCATTAGAGGATTTATGGACACAAAAAAACAAACACCACAAACAAATAAATGTAAAAGCAATAAGTTGTGAACACATACGTCGTTATGGATTGCGAACTTTAAAGCACTCGTATATATTTTGTTGCCAGTTCTGGCTCCGGGAAATAACTTTGTGGCACTTGAAGAGAACTCGGAGTTTGGATTCAGTTATTGTGTTGCCAATGCCATCTGACCAATGATTCGAAGACTGGGAATTAACTGTCACAAGTAGGCAAGATCTCAAGTCAGAGTACGTGCTACACTTGTCCAGAAAATGCAGTTCATCCTCTATCTATAACTCCACATGCTTTACATAGCCGGTCTGTGTGTGTGTGTGTGTGTGTGTGTGTGTGTGTGTGAGAGAGAGAGAGAGAGAGAGAGAGAGAGAGAGAGAGAGAGAGAGAGAGAGAGAGAGGAGTTGTTGTTGTTGTTGTCATGGTCAAGTTACACGATGTTCCTTCCGTTGGACAGCAGCAGATCTGCTTGATGCCCAACTTTTTACCAGCGGTCTAGTCAACCGGGGAGGGGAAAAAAAAAGAAGTTCAAATGACGTCACCTGTTGTTGTGATCAGTAAGGGAGATCACTTTGGTACATTCCCAATCACAATGGCGGCGTACAACGTGAAACACGAGCGACCGAAAGTAGGAGTCGGTGTGTTCGTGCTTAGCGATGACCACCCCAATTGTATTTTAGTGGGGAAGCGGAAAGGATCGACTGGAGCTGGGAAATACGCTTTGCCTGGGGGTCATTTAGAGTTTGGGTTAGTGGTGTTATTATCCCTCTCTTTGACTCTTCTTCGAGAAACCATTGATGGAGAGTGGGTGTGTACTTGTCGGGATACATGAACAGAGGGAGAGAGAAGACGGGAATCTGACAGTAAATCTCTGCTCCACTCCTGACAGCGCAATGCTGTCATACTCAAAGTGTGATTCAAGAATGATGCTGATGGAGGTTGCTTCATCCCTGTTGAGGCTGTTCCTGAACTGAACTGATCTGAGCTGTTCCATTCCCATATATATGGTGTGCGGGAAGATGTGCTGGTTGTCTGTCCTGCACTGGACTTTCTGAGTCTGAGTCTCTCTCTCTCTCTCTCTCTCTCTCTCTCTCTCTCTCTCTCTCTCTTTTACCTTTTTCATCTTTTGTGCGTGTGTGTGTGTTTGTGTGTGAGGGAGGGCATGGTGTAAAGAAGCTTTCAGCTTATCCAATTTATCCTCAATAAAACATTTGTTCATTGTTCTCTCTCTCTCTCTCTCTCTCTCTCTCTCTCTCTCTCTCTCTCTCTCTCTCTGCAGACACTACCTTAACTTTTTCATCTGTTCCACACCCGTGATCACCTTGATCATTCTTGAATTTTTCTGAGTTTGGCAGGTGGGAGTGCCAAAAGATTTTGTGTCATGTAAATCCTTTTTGCTGTCGTTTCTGTTAGTGTTGCAGTCTGGACACAGTGAGCAAGTGGTAGTAGTACTAGTACTAGTACTAGTACTCCAGACCAGGGAGTGAGTGTCTGAATGTTCAAATCCCATATAGAGAACCAGGATTTTTACTCCTCCTCTACTAGACCTTTAGTGTTGATCTGAGTGCTATTCAGTGTTGAAACTGATACAGCTTCTTCTTCTTCTTCTTCTGTTGTGTAGCCACAATCAACTTGTTGATTATTTTGCTACATTTTGGGGGCGGTTTCCGCAGACCGGTTGCTTGAATTTAGTTGAAAAAAAAAAAAAAAAATTTTTTACTCCAATCACATTCACACTCTCCCTCCTGCCCACTAACTGGATCAGAGGGGGTGAGAAGTGACAGGCAGGCATCCTATTGATGGCCCCTGGCACCCCCCGCCGCAGCGCCCTCCCTCCAGCACTCCCCCAACCCACTACTTACCTAAACATTCACTCTCACATTCATACCCGACAATTGCTGTAATATATAGCTTTAGTACTAGTACAGTAATAGTTATAGTACTAGTACAGTAGTAGTTGTTTGGGTTAGAGATATATACATTTGTTTGACATCATGATCAAGTGTGTGTGTGTGTGTTTCTATCATTGTCTGTTTGCTTCTTTTTTTTTCTTTTTTTTTTAAATAGAAAATTATTGTTCAGTTTGGATCGTTAGACTTGAAAGTGCAACGTCTTTTTGAAATTTACTCAGTGGGTCAGTGAATTAATGACATTACATCAGTCAGCAGAGTGTAACTATGGAGTAGGACTGGACTCGCAGTTTCTTTGGAAAACTTTGTGGGCTTTTTTCTTCTTCATTCCTTTGAATATGTTTTACAATGTTTTGCTTGTTTGTTTGTGATTTGGGGTTGTTTTTGTTTTTTTCTTCTTTGTTGTCTTTGAATGTAATGCTTTCATTTCCTCTTATTATCTTCTCATCTTTGTTCAATCCTAGTTGTTAACAAAGTTTTAAAACCTTATACACATATTGCTATTATTACTATATTAGTCAAACCAGAGTACCGTTTTGCATGTCAAGTTACTATTCCTTCATGCTGTCGTGTGTTGTGTCTTTGTTGTGATGCAGGGAGTCTTGGGAAGACTGCGGCAGAAGGGAAACGTTTGAAGAGACGGGACTGCGGCTGAAAAAGGTTCGGTTCTCCACGGTTGTGAATGCCATCGTGCCGGAGGAGAACTACCACTACATCACGCTGTTTGTGCAGGGCTACGTGGACCCCCAGCACATGGCTGAACCCAGCAACTTGGAACCTGACAAATGTGAAGGTGATCACACAGCTGCTCAAATTACAGAACACAGTAAACTACCAGAGTGACTGAATGTTGTGTGTGCTTAGCCCTCTTAAGTATGCACAGGTCCCTTCCTGAACATCTCAGGAGGTGCAGAGTGATGAATTGGTACCACCCTCGTAGGTGTGGTTGGACCTATGGTCCAGGAGCTGTAGCCCTGCAGCAGGCATGAAGGGGATAATCAGCCAGCACCATACTTTGGATCTGGAGACCCCCTTGGTGTGAGTGGACCTGGGGTAAAGAGTCTGTGGCTGTGGTCAAGGGGCCACTTAAGGCAACTGATGCGATGCAGCACTTTGGCAAAAAAAAAGAATGAAAAGAAAAAGAATCATCAAAATGGTAATGATAGGGAAATCTGTATAATAGCATTTCCTATCTACTTGAAGCCTGACATATGTATCTGTTAAGTTGAGGTTGGTACTTTAACTCACTCAGTACGGCCAGTCCTCTCTTCTCCTCTACACAGACCCCTCGGATGTCCAGTGGGTGTCTGAATGACCCAACCTTTAGCTTCCGTCGTCAGAATTGTCGTATTCTTTGTCAACATTCACCTCTTCAGTATAAGAGCGTTCCGCTTGCAATATTTTGATGATGGTAATTGGGATGAAACGCTGTTAATGTTGTCTCTTTCGCCGTTCGTATGGAGAGAGTTAAGTATGAACTTGGAGCCTGACAAGTGTGAAGGTTGTAAGATAAGTGCTTTTATTCTAACAATGTATTGTTATCACTACTGACCTTTTTACTGGTGGCAGAATGGTTAAGACGCTCATCTGCCAACACTGAGTCCATGAGGGTCTTGGTTTGAGTCCAGATCTTGCCCTTTGGATTGTTTTTCTTCTTTTTTGTCACAACAGATTTCTCTGTGTGAAATTCGGACTGCTCTCCCCAGGGAAAGTACGTCGCTACACTGACAGCACCGCCCTTTTTTTTTTTCTTTCTTTTTTTTTTTTTTTCTTTTTTTTCCTGCGTGCAGTTTTATTTCTTTTTCCCATCGAAGTGGATTTTTCTACAGAATTTTGCCAGGAACAACCCTTTTGTTGCCGTGGGTTCTTTTACGTGCACTAAGTGCATGCTGCACACAGGACCTCGGTTTATCATCTCATTCGAATTTTCTCCCAAGTTTGACTGGAAAATCAAACTGAGCTTCTAGCTAGTCATTCAGATGATACAATAAACGGAGCACACTCTTGCCACACTGATAAAGAACCCATGACAACTAAAGTATTGTCTTCTGGCAAAATTCTGTAGAAGAGATCCACTCTGACTGGTACACAAATAATGAAATATGCACTGAAGGCCTGACCAAGCGTGGTGGGTGATGCTGCAGGTCAGGCATCTGCCTAGAAGTGATGCGGAGTGATGCTTCTTTCAGAATCTGAAACTGAAACTGAAAGCACAAATTATAGAAAACAGAAAGCCATCGAAATAATGGCTGAATTTTGTAATACTGAAGACGGGTGCAATAGCCGAATGGTTAAAGCATTGGACTTTCAATCTGAGGGTCCCGGGTTCGAATCACGGTGACGGCGCCTGGTGGGTAAAGGGTGGAGATTTTTACGATCTCCCAGGTCAACAAATGTGCAGACCTGCTAGTGCCTGAACCCCCTTCGTGTGTATATGCAAGCAGAAGATCAAATACGCACGTTAAAGATCCTGTAATCCATGTCAGCGCTCGGTGGGTTATGGAAACAAGAACATACCCAGCATGCACACCCCGAAAACGGAGTATGGCTGCCTACATGGCGGGGTAAAAACGGTCATACTCGTGTGCATACAAGTGATTGCAGAAGAAGAAGTAATACTGAAAAGTTTGTGGCTGGGGTCGAGGGACCGCTGAAGGCCCTGATGAGTTGATTCATCTCTTTCAGTGTCTAAGAGTGAGAGTGATAATGTAGGTAGTGTAGTTACACTTACAGTGAGGAGAGAAGGTTGATGATGGAGGTGTGGCTGCACTTACAGCGTGGGATTGAGGGAGTGTGATGGAGGAGGGAGGGGGTATAGTTTACAGGGGGGGAGAGGAGGGGGGGGAGAGTGGTAATGAAGGTGGTGTGTGTGGTTTATAGGGTAGCAGTGGAGAGGAGAGTAGTGATCATTGTGATGGTGTGTGTGGGTGCAGGGGGGCAGAGGGGGGTGGGGTGGGGGGAGAGTGATGATGGTGACGATGATGATGTGTGTGGGTGGTGTACAGGGTGGCAGTGGGGAGGAGAGTGATGATGATGATGATGTGTGTGGGTGGTGTACAGGGTGGCAGTGGGGAGGAGAGTGATGATGGTGATGATGGTGATGATGTGTGGGTGGTGTACAGGGTGGAAGTGGGGAGGAGAGTGATGATGATGATGATGATGATGGTGATGTGTGTGGGTGATGTACAGGGTGGCAGTGGGGAGGAGAGTGATGATGATGATGATGATGGTGATGTGTGTGGGTGGTGTACAGGGTGGCAGTGGGGAGGAGAGTGATGATGATGATGGTGATGATGTGTGTGGGTGGTGTACAGGGTGGCAGTGGGGAGGAGAGTGATGATGATGATGATGATGGTGTGTGTGGGTGGTGTACAGGGTGGCAGTGGGTGGACTGGGATCGGTTCCTGCCCCTGGAGGACCTGTTTGAGCCACTGCGGGTGGTGCGGAAGGCCAGCTACGACCCCTTCCATCAGCACACAGCCTCCACGTAGCCCGCATCCCCCCCCCCTCCGTGAGTCCACAGCCCGGTCTGTCTCCCCTTGTTATAGCTAGGTGTGCGTCAAAACATGGACTGGTCCATATAAACACCACACCGTAAACATACATGCATGCATGCAAAAACATGCACACCACACACACACACAAACACACACACACACCACATCACATTTGCTGGTCACAGTGGTGCACACACACACACACATGCACGCACACATGCACAACACACACACACACACACACACATGATATATATATATATATATATATATATATATATAGATAGATAGATAGATAGATAGATAGATAGATAAAAGACATCCATTCATACCTTTTTTTTTTTTTTTGTCAAGGCCTGACTAAGTGCCTGACTGGGTTACGCTGCTGGTCAGGCATCTGCTCGGCAGATGTGGTGTAGTGTATATGGATTTGTCCGAACACAGTGACGCCTCCTTAAGCTACTGAAATCATACCCATTTAGATAAAGACAGAAGTGTCACAGCTCACTCCTCTCAGTCACCCATGTTCACATTCATAATAAGAATCACACAGCACACGGATGTCTTTGCAAATATTTATCTACCAAAAAAAAAAAAACTGTATTTGAAAATTTACACATTCACTCACACACTCATACCAAATATGGTTGAAGGGCAGCAACACACAACACACTGCACAGCACATAACGGGAACACTCATGTCCCTCTAAGATTCCGTTTCACTCCAGTCCTCTGTCCAGAACACCAGGCGGCTCTTCAGCGCCGTCTCCACAGCTTGGCTGCCCTCGACGATGGTGCCATCAGCAGTTACTGCTGCTGCTGTTGCAGCTGGTTCTTGGCCCAGCGCCAACCCACAAGCTCTTTAAACCAAACAAAAATACTTTCTGTTTATCGTTGCTAGTGTACGTGCTTATGCTTGTCTCCGTGTTGTCTTGTCTTGTCCGTTCGTCCCGTCAGTCACATGTGTGTGAGTGGGTGTGTGTGTGCCCTGTACAATTTCACTAACTTCCCTAGGTTCAGTCACACATCATCTTCACCGTCAATTTGCCAATTATAAAGTTATAATTCCTTAGTTACTGTCTTCGTAATATATAATATCTTTTAGCCTCTTTCTGTCTTTCCAATCCAATCATATCTTTTTCCAAGCAAGCGTTAGTAATTACATATTACAAATTTATATTCCATTCTTCCAGTGTTGAGAAGGTCTCAGTGGAAATCATTCTAATTATGAAACAAAGCTTAGGTAAAATGAAGTGTAAGCAAAGCAATATTCTTTTCTCCCTTTCACAGTGGCAGTTATATTGTAAACACTTTGACAAAAAAAGAATCTTACTGCCAAGTTTAGAAACAGTATGATAATATGATAACATTGAGTTGTTTTTTTTTAAAGACCAAAAAGCAAAATGACTATCAGATCACATACAGATACACTTATCCAGATTACTCCATCAACGCCATAACAGTGAATTAAAATAAACACCAGAAATAATAATAATAATAATGGTATTTATATAGCTGCTGAATCTTGTGCAGAGACAAATCAAAGCGCTTTCGCACCAGTCATTCACACGCATGCATAACTCTAAAACTGTAGAAACTAAAGACAAGGAAGGGCAGGCAAGGGAGGCTATTTTCGGAAGAGGTGGGTTTTAAAGCCAGACCTTGAAAGAGCTGAGTGTGGAGACTTGACGAAGCGAAAGAGGAAGTTCATTCCAATCGCAAGGTCCAGAGACAGAGAAAGAACGGCGGCCAACAGTCGAGTGTTTGAATCTCGGTATGCGTAAACAGAGCGGATCCGAAGCCGATCGTAGTGAGCGAGATGGAGTGTAGAGGTGAGGGCAGCCGCAGAGATAGGAAGGGGCAGTTTTGTGAATGCATCTATAACATAGAGTGCTGATCTTGTACTTTAATCGAAGTTGTTTATTTTTTTTCCATTCTCACCTGAGCACAAGGGTCACAGAGGCAGAGTTCTCTGCGGTTGTAAGCCGAAGACTGCACAGGTACAGTTTCAGTTTCAGTTTCACTTTCTCAAGGAGGCGTCACTGCGTTCGGACAAATCCATACACGCTACACCACATCTGTTGAGCAGATGCCTGACCAGCAGCATAACCCAACGCGCTTAGTCAGGCCTTGAGTGCATGCTTACATATTTGTGTACCTATGAAAGTGGATTTCATTTTACGTAATTTCGCCAGAGGACAACACTCTCGTTGCCATGGGTTCTTTTTCAGTGCGCCAAGTGCGTGCTGCACACGGGACCTCGGTTTATCGTCTCATCCGAAAGACTAGACGCTCAGTTTGATTTTCCAGTCAAACTTAGGAGAAAGGGCGAGAGCGGGATTCGAACCCACACCCTCACGGACTCTCTGTATTGGCAGCTGAGCGTCTTAACCATTCTGCCACCTTCCTCCCTACACAGGTACAATGACAAATAAGTTGTGCCAGAGAGCAGGCATCTACCTGAGCTCTCATATTAGAAAAAAATAAATGTTCACTCGAGCGCCCCATGCGCCTTGTGCAACCAAGCATATATCACTGACAGTGAAAAGACGTTAAACTAAAGAACAAACATATATCAGAATTGCCTCTCTCAAAACAGTGTTTTGCCACAGGAAGGAGACGTCTACTTCGATGTGATGACTTTTCTTTCATGTATTAAAGCATGATATTTCATTATTCATTTTGCATCTGTAAATATAGAATTTCGCTGTCAATAAAATGAAGTCAGATATTTTTGTCAGGCTCAAAGTGTCCATTGCTTCCGAAAACTGTAAATGGATCATTTAATTTTTTTTTTGTTTTTGTTTTTTTGTTGTTTTTTATGAACAATTAATTGTGTCTCCACATCTGGTATTTGCTATCAGTTCAAAGCACTGCCAGAAATTGTTCACATGCAGACTGCTCCAGAATAAGTTCCATGCTATATTTTGCATGGTGGCATGAACTTGGAGATAATAATTATCTCATTTTAAAAAGGATGCTGTTCTTGCTGTTTGTGTGACAGTCAGTACTTGTATGACAGAGGGCCTGTGCACTGTTATGCTGAGAACAACTACATACACAGTATCAGTATCAGTATCTCAAGGAGGCATCACTGCGTTCGGTCAAATCCATAATTATACGCTACACCACATCTGCCAAGCATATGCCTGACCAGCAGCGTAACCCAACGCGCTTAGTCAGGCCTTGAGAAAAAAAAAATCAATTGAAAAAAATAAAGATAAAAATAAAATAAAGTAGAATAAATAAAGTAAAAACTAACAAAAATTAAATAAATAAATACATAAATTAAATAAAATAAAATAAATTTTAAATGATAATAAAATAAAACAAATAAATAAATAAATAATAGATAAATACTACTACTAATAATAATAATATTTAAAAGGCGCAAAATCTTGATGAAGTCAACTCTAGGCGCGTGCACACACACACACACACACACACACACACACACACTACATACACAGAGGAGTGATGCCGTTTTTCCTCATTTTGCAGAGCATGTCTGATGTTGCCAATTCGACATATCATGAAGTGGACCACCTCCCAACAGCAACGTACTGTGGCCTCCCAGCAGCAATGTATTTGTTTTTGTATTTGTATTCCTTTTTATCACAACAGATTTCTCTGTGTGAAATTCGGGCTGCTCTCCCCAGGGAGAGCGCATCGCTACACTACAGCGCCACCCATTTTTTTGTATTTTTTCCTGCGTGCAGTTTTATTTGTTTTTCCTGTCGAAGTGGATTTTTCTACAGAATTTTGCCAGGAACAACCCTTTTGTTGCCGTGAGTTCTTTTACGTGCGCGAAGTGCATGCTGCACATGGGACCTCGGTTTATCGTCTCATCCGAATGACTAGCGTCCAGACCACCACTCAAGGTCTAATGGAGGGGGAGAAAATATCGGCGGCTGAGCCGTGATTCGAACCAGCGCGCTCAGATTTTCTCGCTTCCTAGGCGGACGCGTTACCTCTAGGCCATCGCTCCACTGCGGCCTCCCAGCAGCAGCGTACTGTGGCCTCCCAAAAGCAACGTACTGTGGCAAACCTCATCTTCTTGTTGGGGAGAATTCTGCTGTTTAGGGAAATTTTTTTGTTGTTGATAATATTACATAAAGATTATATACTGTTTTATTTACCCATGAAATGATGTGAAAATGTCACTTTAACTTTCTTTCTGATAACTTTATTGTGAACTGTTAACTGTTTTGTTTTATTCATCCGTGCATCGGTATAAAAATGTCACTCGAACTGTTTTTATGATAACCATGCTGTGTTCTGTTGGCCTTTGAATTGTCCAATCAAGAATTTGTGGAGAGCTGTAAAAGTAACTCTTATGTTGTTGTTGTTTTGGGTGTTTTTTTTATGTTGCATAGAAATATATCATGTTTTATTCATCCATGCATGGATATAAAAATATCACTTGAATTTTCTTTAAGACTCAATGTTCTGTTGACACTTGTTTTGTCCAAGAAAAGGTTTGTACGTGTTGAAAAAGTAGCTTTCTATGTTTGGGGATTTTTTTTTTTTTTTTTTTAATTGTACACAACAATTATTTTTTATTCATCTTTGTATAGGTATTAAAAATGTCACTTTCGCTTTCTTAACCCTTACGACACTACAGGTGATACCTGCCGATAAAACTATTGGAGTGACTTTCCTCGACGCTCTTCTCTGCCCTGAATCACACAAAGTCACAATATTTACATAAGGTGAAAGGTCAGTCCTTCACCTTAAGCCTTGGTAACACAATGCCTTTGTTTTTCAATGGGATGTGTCATTTTCACTGCATGTTTTAATGGCAGACGAAGCAAGCTAAGGGTTAATGACACAGTATAAACTACGATAGTGTAAGTTCTCAAGGTCCTAGCCAGTATGTTGAGTTTATGCAATGGACAGACATCTATTCCCCCTTGTTTTCTTTTTTTTTTTCTTTTTTTTCGTCAAGCAGATGTGGTGTCGTGTTAATAGTGTTTATGTATCAGCGCGTTGGGTTAGGCTGCTGGTCAGGCATCTGCTTGGCAGCGTATATGGATTTGTCCGAACGCAGTGACGCCTCCTCGAGCTACTGAAACTGAAACTATGTATCAGTCCACACTCTTTGACCCCTCTTTGAAACTGAAACTATGGCACACTGTTATGCTGACACTGTTGTGCTGACACTCATTTGGTCCAGGTAAGGATTTGTTTCCCTTGTCTTGTGTTGGTTCAAGGGGATTTGTTCATGTCTGTGTCTGAAGTGCTGTGTTTAGCTCCTGATTCCATTACATCATTCCAGTGCAATCCACAGTCAGATGGGACCCAACAAAATGCAGTCTGACACATTGGGACATAATGTAATATAGCAAAATCCAATTCTCAAATGGAATTTTTATTCAAGTTGCAATGCTGTGTGTGAATGGCAGTGGAACTGACTGATTTGTAATCACAACAAAACACATTGTTTTATGCTGTTATATGAACAGTAGACTCTGTGTGTGTGTGTGTGTGTGTGTGTGTGCGTGTTTTCTTTGCTAAAAAAAACATTGACAAAATAGCCTGGGTTTGATACTGGTCGTTTTGTTAGTGTCTTTGTAGTTGTAATTCTGCATTATGTTTGGTATCTTGTAAGCCATTCTGGGGTTTGTGGGTACTATATCTGGGTGTATTCACAGTGTTTGTGGTGGTGATTTTGTGTGTGTGTGTGAATGTGTGTTTGTTTGTTTTTTGTTTTATGGGTTGTTGTTGGGTTTTTTTTAATACTAATAGTCTCTGCCAGTAAACATATTTTATGTATTTTATATGTCAGCAGCCAGTATCATTGAAAGGATTAATGTTTCGTCTTTGTCTGTCCCCCATCCTTCTCCTTCTCCTCACCACCCCCCCACCTTTCCCTTGACCTCAGCCACACCCACACACAAAACCTCATCTTCTCTTCTTAAAGCGTGTTTACAAAGTCGTTTTCAAAGGAGACTGTCATTTTTCAACTGTGCTCCCCCCCCCCCCCACACCCCCACCCCTTCATTACTCTATGGGGAAGTGTGCTGACATTTTGAAATATATTGAGGCCTTCTTCAGTCCGGGTTGAGCATGGGTGAGACATCTTAGCCATCATTTTGGCTGGCGGCTTGGCAAGAGCCGTGTCGTTAGTGACAGTGCAGACCAGTGCCCGAGTGGCAGTGTCTGTGGCCAAGGTCTCATGTGTATGAGGTGCATTGTCTGTTACAGTTCCAGGGTATCAAGGCGTATATATTACACCTAATTGTATCTCAAATGTAGATATTGTTCCTATTCGTGTATCAAACAAAGTTTTGTTTGGTAAGTTGTGTTCATTGTCGACTGGTGCTACATGTCTGCACCTTTTCACCTCTGTAATTTTTCCACTGTGTATTTTGAAACTTTTTTGGGTTTGTTTTTTCTCCACTGTATATTTCAAAACAATTTTGTCCAATGTGTATTTTGAAAAAAAATTCACCACTGTGTATTTTGAAACTGTTTCTCTACTGTGCATTTCAAAACAATTTCTCCGGTGCGTATTTCAAAACAATTTCTCCTGTGTGTATTTTGAAAAATTCACCACTGTGTATTTTTAAACTGTTTCTCTACTGTGTATTTCAAAACAGTTTCTCTCCTGTGCAATCAAAACATTTTCTCCAGTGTGTATTTCACAATTTCCACTGTTTTTTTTTTTTTTTTTTGTTGTTTGTTTCAAAACAGTTTCTCCACTGTGCATTTCAAAACAAATTTCTCTACAGTGTATTTCAAAACAATTTCTCTCTCTACTGTATAAATTATTTCAAAACAATTTCTCCACCATTTCAAAATAGTTTCTCTACTGTATATTTCAAAACAATTTCTCCACCATTTCAAAATAGTTTCTCTACTGTATATTTCAAAACAATTTCTCCACCATTTCAAAATAGTTTCTCTACTGTATATTTCAAAACAATTTCTCCACCATTTCAAAATAGTTTCTCTACTGTATATTTCAAAACAAATTTCTCCACCATTTCAAAATAGTTTCTCTACTGTATATTTCAAAACAATTTCTCCACCATTTCAAAATAGTTTCTCTACTGTATATTTCAAAACAATTTCTCCACCATTTCAAAACAGTTTCTCTACTGTATATTTCAAAACAATTTCTCCACCATTTCAAAACAATTTCTCCACCATTTCAAAACAGTTTCTTCACTGGGTGTTTCTGAGAATTTTGTCTGCTGTTATTGTGTTATTGGGTTGTTGTTGTTTTTTTCCCAAAAAATGAAGACAAAACGAAGTTGAGTGAAGGTCAGAAGGGCTCACAGCCCTCAGACTTCTCAGAGATTCAAGTGACGAATATGATGACTGTCTCTTAAGTGTTCATACAGTTGTTTCCGCGGACGTTTTTGTTGTTACTTTCTAGTGTGTTTTGGTAGGGTTTTTTTTTTTTGTTTGTTTGTTTGTTTTGGTTTTGTTTATTTCTAATCTGAGACAGGGGGGATAACAGACTGGTTGGAGTTAATGAATTTTTTTTTTTTACTCTTGTAAGAGAGAGAGAGAGAGTGTTTGTGCAAGTGTTCATGCGAGAGTGATAGACTTGGAGAGACGCTCTCTCTTTCTCCTCTCCTTTCGTCTCAGCGTAGTTTTTTTTCCACCCATGTTTTCTTTCTCTTTCTTCCGGTTATTGTCTTCTCGTTCACATCTTTCATTTCATTGTTGTTGTTGTTTTTAATTATGAGTGTACAACAGAGATGGAGGAAGAATTTCTGAGAAAGAAAATGATGGGAACGTGTCAAACATTGATGGACAGATGTACATACAGTGAGTGGATCCACAGCTGTAAGATGTTTCCACTGTTCCACAGCACATCTGAATCAGGACATGTTGTTGCACACCAGCATGAACTAATATGGTGTTATTCTGCATTTGTGCGCTCAGGTCCTATGGGCACTATTTCAACGAGTAAACTTTTACCTTTGCCACTGTTTTTAATCTGCGGTCGAGGCAGCCATACTCCATTTTCAGAGGTGGTTGATTTGAATGAGAGAGTGTGTGTGTGGGTGTGTGTATGAGAGCATACTTGCTGGTTTTTGTCTCTCTCTCTTTTTTTTTCTTTTTTTTCTTCTTTTTTTGTCCTTTTTTTTTTATTGTAGTTTTTGCTGATGAATACTTGTATTCTGTTTGAGATATGTACACATTTGGCAGGGAAGATCTCAGAATGACTGCATTCTCCTGTACTGTACTGTTGTACTGCCTGCCATCTCACCTGTGGAAAGATTTGTTTGCTGCTGTTGATTTTTTCTTTTCTTTTCTTTTCTGGGTTTTTTTGTTGTTGCTGTTGTTGCTTTTTTTCAGTTGTAAAGGATCATTGTCAACTGAGCACTGTCAGGAGTGCTTATGTTAATCATGTCTTATATATATATATATATATATATATATATATATATATATATATATATATATATATATATATATATATATTTGTCTTCATAGTTTTCTTTTTACAAACCTAGCATACACTTTTAGGGCCTGATCTACATGTTAAGTTTAGGCATAGGTCAGGCATCGGATTGTGTGTGTGTGTGTGTGTGAATGTGTGTGTGAGAGAGAGAGAGAGAGAGAGAGAGATGTAGCATATGATATAAAATCAGTCTGTACCCTTCGATACCTGCTTAACTCTCTCCATACGAACGGCGAAAGAGATGACGTTAACAGCGTTTCACCCCAGTTATCATCATCAAAATATTGCAAGCGGAAAGCTTTTATACTGAAGAGGTGAATATTGACAAAGAATACCACAATTCTGACGACGGAAGCTAAAGGTTGGGTCATTCAGACACCCACTGGACATCCGAGGGGTCTGTGTAGAGGAGAAGAGAGGACTGGCCGTACAGAGTGAGTTAAAACTGAAACATGTAAGAATGCATTTTGCAGAAGCGATGAATGAAATTAATTTAGACCACCTGGAGAGAGACGACAGCAGCACTGAAATGTATTATAATGATGCGCACCTCTCCCAGAACTTCACAAAGGTGTCAGCTGTTCCCTGGTTAAGGTGATTGTGGTGATCAGGTACCTATCCTATATACTCTGTATCCCTCGTCCTCTCTCTCTCTTCGTTTTTGAACATGCCTTCTCCTCTCTCAAATGTTCTTTGTTTGATTGTAAACTGCTTGTAACTTTTTTTTGTTTTGTTTTACACCTTTTTTTTTATTTTATTTTTTTATCCCAAATGTGAACACTTATACTTGGCAGTATTTCATCCACCTCCACTAGGTCTGTAGTGGTGGTCTGGATGCTAGTCATTCAGATGAGACGATAAAACCAAAGTCCTGTATCCAGCATGCCCTTTGTTCACGTAAAAGAGCCAGCAGCAACAAAAGGGTTGTCTGCTGGCAAAACACTGTAGAAAAATTCCAGTTTAATAGAAAAATAAGTACACTTGAAGGCAGAAAAATAAATAAATGAATAAGGGTGGTGCTGCATTGTAGTGACGCTTTCTCCCTGGAGAGAGCAGCCCGAATTTTTACACAAAGAAATCTGATGTGACTAAAACTAATACAATACCACTAGTAAACCACAGACCATACGATATCAATTTCTTGATGTGGATATCGGTCAGATGAAAGGAGGTCTGTTTTTCTTTTCTTTTTTTCACAGAAAATATATCTATCTAACAATAGTATATTACAACCACATATATTATAATGACAGCAAAGCTGATATAATGCTGTGTACTGCAAGAGTCACAAAGCTGTACATCCCATGCATATATTTATTTATTTTTCTGCCTTCAAGTGTACTTGTCTTTCTATTAAACTGGATTTTTCTACAGTATTTTGCCAGCGACATCAATAATGACTGGTTCTTCAGAAGTGTGTTAACCCCATGCGTATTGATGACTGTTTCTTCAGAAGTGTGTTAACCCCATGTGTATTGATGACTGGTTCTTCAGAAGTGTGTTAACCCCATGTGTACTGATGACTGGTTCTTCAGAAGTGTGTTAACCCCATGTGTATTGATGACTGGTTCTTCAGAAGTGTGTTAACCTCATGTGTATTGATGACTGGTTCTTCAGAAGTGTGTTAACCCCATGTGTATTGATGACAGGTTCTTCAGAAGTGTGTTAACCCCATGTGTATTGATGACAGGTTCTTCAGAAGTGTGTTAACTCTTTCAGGACGAAGGAATGCTCACACATTCCTACACAAAACATATTCGGTTTCGGACGAAGGAATGGAATAGCATTCTCCGAAAGTAAAATTCCATCATGCGCTGTACACGTGATTTTGTGATTAGCCAAGCAGAGTGCGCTATTCTGGGTCACTCCACAATCGAACAGTATGATTGGTTAATATGGTTTGTGTGGCCTGTCTCGCACACACGCTGACAAAGTCACTGACCGGTCGTCTGCTCGCGTGCCAGCCTGTTAGCAAAGTGGCCTCTTCTCGGAATGTTGTGAAGCGAACAAGGCAGTGACGGCAATGTTTTAGGGTTGCCGAAGTACTTGAAATGCTACAAACTGAAGGGTCGGACATTGAAGAGGTGGATGATGATGAAGAAGAAAGCGAATTTAATGCAGAAAGCGAGCATGGGTATGGTGATTCGGGGTGAAAAATTGGCAGTATTTTCTACATATGGCAAAACTGTAAAAATAAGATGAGAAATTTGATTTTTTTTTTTTTTTACATGTAATAGCTCAACACGTAATAAACCAGTTCTGAAAGTTTCATTTTCTTACACAGTATTTTGTATTTTTTGTAATTTTTTTCCTAACCCTTACAAATGGGCCGTCTGTGGGGAAAAGCAAGGGAGAAAACTTGTCGTCCCGAGTGAGTTAACCCCATGTGTGTTGATGACCGGTTCTTCAGAAGTGCGTTAACCCCGTGTGTACTGATGACTGGTTCTTCAGAAGTGTGTTAACCCCATGTGTACTGATGACTGGTTCTTCAGAAGTGTGTTAACCCCATGTGTATTGATGACTGGTTCTTCAGAAGTGTGTTAACCCCATGTGTACTGATGACTGGTTCTTCAGAAGTGTGTTAACCCCATGTGTATTGATGACTGGTTCTTCAGAAGTGTGTTAACCCCATGTGTATTGATGACTGGTTCTTCAGAAGTGTGTTAACCCCATGTGTATTGATGACAGGTTCTTCAGAAGTGTGTTAACCCCATGTGTATTGATGACTGGTTCTTCAGAAGTGCGTTAACCCCATGTGTACTGATGACTGGTTCTTCAGAAGCGTGTTAACCCCATGACTGCTGAGCCGTGGTGAAAAGAGATCAGTGCGGCATGACTTGTTTGTGCACTTCTCCTCTTGTGTGTGTCTTCCCTGCAGTGGTGTTACTGATTTAGCTGAACAAGTGATGCAGTCCCCCCAGACAAGCAAGTCCAGGTTCAGAGTATAAGCAGCATCCACACCTTCTGGAAATGTCATGCTAGAAATTTCCTCTTTTCTATTGCTCTCTCTCTCTCTCTCTCTCTCTCTCTCTCTCTCTCTCTCTCTTTCTTCCTTCCCAGTCTATTCCCCTTTCTTTCTCCGAGCAAGCCCGGACACCCTTTTCTGTTTTCCGCAGTCAGTGACGTACTATCTGAAACTTTTCTTCTCTTTTCAGCAGTGTATGATTTACTGTCGGTGCCGTTTTGCTTTGGCGATTAGGGTAGTGAAATTGTAAAAAACTGGGATGGGCACTAGCTATCCAATCTGCAGTGTTCTTTACCCAGTATATGGCCTTTTTATGTTTTTTTTTTTTTTTGTTTTTGTTTGGCTTTGGAGTATTTCTATCCTTTTTTACGAATTTTTGTATTCTGGGGACGGTAAATTATGTGGAAGGGCTGACAGCCTCAGCACAACCATGTTTGATTTGCCGTAAGGAGCTAAATAGTTAAGATAATGTGTCATGAACTATGTTTTGTAGGTTATCTGAATGATTTTTTTTTTTTGGTTTTTTTTGTTTTTGAATACATGTGACGGTTTTGTGTTTAACACGGTTGGACGTTTGTGTAGTTGGGCAGTCCTGTTATGGCCCTGAGTGGTTGGCTGGACAATAGGCAACAAAGATAATAACAATAATAGGTTCAGAGTGCGAGTGATATCCTGACTTGAGGCGTCAACCAATCACGTGAAGCATACCGACTTGAAAGGTGTCAACCAATCACGTGAAGCGTACTGACTTGAAAGGTGTCAACCAATCACGTGAAGCATACTGACTTGAAAGGCGTCAACCAATCACGTGAAGCATACTGACTTGAAAGGCGTCAACCAATCACGTGAAGCATACTGACTTGAAAGGCGTCAACCAATCACGTGAAGCATACTGACTTGAAATGCGTCAACCAATCACGTGAAGCATACTGACTTGAAAGGCGTCAACCAATCACGTGAAGCATACTGACTTGAAAGGCGTCAACCAATCACGTGAAGCATACTGACTTGGAAGGTGTCAACCAATCACATGAAGCATACTGACTTGAAAGGTGTCAACCAATCACATGAAACATACTGACTTGAAAGGCATCAACCCATCACATGAAATATACTGACTTGAAAGGTGTCAACCAATCACGTGAAGCGTACTGACTTGAAAGGTGTCAACCAATCACATGAAGCATACTGACTTGAAAGGCGTCAACCAATCACGTGAAGCATACTGACTTGAAAGGCGTCAACCAATCACATGAAGCATACTGACTTGAAAGGCGTCAACCAATCACGTGAAGCATACTGACTTGAAATGCGTCAACCAATCACGTGAAGCATACTGACTTGAAAGGCGTCAACCAATCACGTGAAGCATACTGACTTGAAAGGCGTCAACCAATCACGTGAAGCATACTGACTTGGAAGGTGTCAACCAATCACATGAAGCATACTGACTTGAAAGGTGTCAACCAATCACATGAAACATACTGACTTGAAAGGCATCAACCCATCACATGAAATATACTGACTTGAAAGGTGTCAACCAATCACGTGAAGCGTACTGACTTGAAAGGTGTCAACCAATCACATGAAGTGTACTGACTTGAAAGGTGTCAACCAATCACATGAAGTGTACTGACTTGAAAGACGTCAACCAATCACATGAAGCGTACTGACTTGAAAGGCGTCAACCAATCACATGAAGTGTACTGACTTGAAAGGTGTCAACCAATCACGTGAAGCATACTGACTTGAAAGGCATCAACCCATCACATGAAGTATACTGACTTGAAAGGTGTCAACCAATCACATGAAGCGTACTCAGCAGCAGTCAAGGGGTTAATATAGCTGGGGGGTGGGGGGGGGGGTTCTTGTTTGTTTTTTTAGTACTTTGCATTAGTTTATGTGTTTATAATGATGAATAACTTTTTGTTGTTTTCATCAGTATGGAAGTCTTTTGACAACTGATATTTAAGTTTCCACTTGATACAGATAAAATGCAATTCTGTTTTTACCTATTTTGTTCACACCGTATTGAGTTTTTGTTACCTTCTTGCTGGGATTGGAGAGGAAATGGTTTCCATCCTTGCTCACTTCCAAAAGTGTGTATGTGTGTGTGTGTGTGTGTGTGTACACAGACACGTAAATTTGTTTTCTGGACAAAAATGACCCAGATGAAGCTCCACCACCCCAACCCCCCTCACTCCCCAACCTCTGCAAAGCC
This sequence comes from Babylonia areolata, assembly GCF_041734735.1. NCBI lineage: Eukaryota > Metazoa > Mollusca > Gastropoda > Neogastropoda > Buccinidae > Babylonia > Babylonia areolata. The sequence goes on from NC_134897.1 coordinate 2,440,627, forward strand.
ATCCCCACCTGTTCTCCCTTCAGTAACCCCCACCCTCAAAGGTTTTTTGGGGTTTTTTTCCATATAGGTATATATCACAGATTGACATAAGTTTACATTTGGGCCAACAGCAAAGTGAGAGCTGTATTAATGGTTTCTCCAGTCAATGGGAAACCATTTACAGCTTAGTCTTTTGTGAAGGACAATGACTCTCAAACTAGGAGGCAAAATTGCACTGGCTGCAGCCTTGTGGGCTAGCTGGCCTTTGGGAACCATCCCAACGCCGACTGTCCTAAAACCCTCTTGGCCGAGAGAGTGGGGATGTACTTGGGCAAGACACTCTCCACTATAATCAAATTCTAGCCCAAATAGTCGGAACAGCAGTTGCCTCCTCTGTTGTTCTGATGGTCATAGTCGGACACAACTGACTATCATATACATATATTTGTACATTCATGCAAAGACGTGCCCATGAAAAAACAAAAACAAACTAAACAGGTGTAAACAAAAAAGAAGAAAAAAGTGATTCACAGAAATAAAAAGACAAAACTAATGAATTCCTGATTTCATGGTCATGGGTTTTTGGTGGGGGGGTTTATTTACACATTCACAGATGGTTGGGTTTTCTTTAAGATTTTTTTTTTTTTTTTAACACATTCAACACTTGTTTTGTGTCATTTCATTCATTGCAGACAACAACCAAAAAACAACATTTATACACACTCATGATACGACTGGGATCAGCTGTAGAAGACACAATGAGAAAGGTCGATGTCAGACTGAAGCGCGGCAGATAACTCTCTCTCCAGCAGCGTGTGTAGCCCTTCCTTGTTCCGCGAGTACACCCACTGCTTGTCCTGGTAATCGTAACGCTTTGGGCCGCTGCCAGAAAAAAGGAGGGTTGGTTGCAGTCTTGTCACTTAAATGTATGAAAAACAGGAGAGAGTTCTACTGACGATGGGCGCAATAGCTGAGTGGTTAAAGTGTTGGACTGTCGATCTGAGGGTCCCGGGTTCGAATCACGGTGACGGCGCCTGGTGGGTAAAGGGTGGAGATTTTTACGATCTCCCAGGTCAACATATATGCAGACCTGCTAGTGCCTGAACCCCCTTCGTGTGTATATGCAAGCAGAAGATCAAATACGCACATTAAAGATCCTGTAATCCATGTCAGCGTTCGGTGGGTTATGGAAACAAGAACATACCCAGCATGCACACCCCCAAAAACGGAATATGGCTGCCTACATGGCGGGATAAAAACGGTCATACACGTAAAAGCCCACTCGTGTGCATACGAGTGAACGCAGAAGAAGAAGAAAGAAGTTCTACTGACAACAGGCAACACTACGCACAATTGTGACAAAAGCTGCAAAGAAAGACGGCCTCACAGTGGCAGGAGGATTTGCAACCCTACTTTCCACGGCTGTTGACGTACATTCTGAACATCTTCTCTCCTTAGGCCACGGGACAGGAGCCTGCTGCTGCTCATCTCCCGCATCTCTGTTTACCTGGGAAGCACATCTATGTTTCCCCAGATATAAGTTCCCTCCAGTCTATGTTCCCCAGGGTCTGTTTCGCCAGGATCTATGTTCACTACTACCCTAGGGTCTAAGTCCCCCAAGGTCTATATCCCCCCAGGTCAAAGCCCCCCCCCCCCCCCTCCCCCCGCCCATCCCCCTAGGTCTATGTTCCCCCAAATCTAAGTTCCCCTGAGTCTATGTTCCCCACAGTCTGTTTTTCCAGGGTTTATGTTCACTAGGGTCTAAGTCCCCCTAGGTCTATGTTCCCCCAAGTCAAGTTCCCCCAAGGTTTGATTGACTGATGTGGATACTTATATAGCGCCTATCCTCGGTCAGAGACCAAGCTCTAAGCGCTTTACATACACGGGGGCATTTGCACCACAGGCTGCCTACCTAGGTAGAGCCGACTGACGGCTGCCACTGGGCGCTCATCATTCGTTTCCTGTGTCATTCAATCAGATTTCAGACGCACACGCATACACACTCAGACAGATATGTAACATTTTACGTGTATGACCGTTTTTATTTATTTACCTAGGTCTAAAATCTCCCAGGGTCTATGTTCCCCAAGGTCTAAGTTACCCCAAGACTAAGTCCCCCAGGTCTATGTTCCCCCATGTCTAAATCCCTCAGGTCTAACTTTCCCCAGGTCTATGTTCCCCCGCATCTATGTCCCTCAGGTCTAAATTCCCACTGGTCTATGTTCCCCCACGTCTAAGTCCCTCAGGTCTAAATTCCCACAGGTCTATGTTCCCCAGGGTCTAAGTTCCCCCAGGAAGGAGCAACACAACATAACACAACAGAATACAATTCCCTCGCTAAAATAGAAAAGATTATGTCTGAATAGCCAAGCGTGCTGGGGTCACAAGGAATATTGGGGGGGATAGTAGATGAAAGGTACAAACATAAATCAAAATTGAATACGAACAGAGTAAGGCAAAATTTTTGACACATGTACATATCAGTACAAGTACTTGTGCACGCACACACACACATACACACACACACACACACATTCTGTCATGAATAAACTACAGGATAAATATGTTCAATTTTGGAACAGCACAAAGAACAGGACCATTTCAAGGCTCTCCTTTTATTGCAAAATTGCAAACACTTATACATTCCAACCTTACCTGATCAGCGGCAAAAAATACTAAACATAGAGGAGCACTATGTCGATTGCAAATAAGTGCACATGAACTTGAAATTGAGCAATGACGTTACTACAACTTAACAAGGAAAGACCAGCTATGCAAAGCATGTGGAGTTATAGAGGATGAACTGCATTTCCTGGACAAGTGTAGTGTGTACTCTAACTTGAGATCTCGCC
>NC_134897.1:2448457-2480957 GCF_041734735.1 Babylonia areolata
CAAACCCAGACCAGCAGTGAGAGAAAAGTGAGAGACACTCACTGCGTGTCTGTGCAAGCCATGGCACGTGGAGCGGACGTGTGAAGGCATGACAGCAGAGGCGCAGTGACCACCCCTGAGGGGCAGTGTGGTGACAGCAAATTCAAGGTACGGCTGCTTGCCGCCAATGCTTCCCCTCCACATGACACAGCTGCTGAGGTGGGCCATGCTCTGGATCCAACCTGCCAGCAGTATGAATTATATAATGGAACCAACACCAGAAAACCTAACCAAACACACACACACACACACACACACACACACACAACACAAAGTTATTGAATAATTCTATGCTGTTTGTGTAAATTTATAAGTGAATAAAGCTCTCTCTGTGTCTCTATCTGTATACCTCCCTTCCTCTCTCTCACACACACATACGCACACACATGTATGAGCACACACACACACACACACACACACACAGTGGCATACGCATTTATAAGTATACAAACAGGTATCTGACAAATTTAACAGTTGAAGCAGAATAATTATACAAAGGAGACTGGTGTGTGTGTGTATATGTGTGTGTGGGGGGGAGGGAGGTGGTGGGAGGGCTGAGTGTGCAGGTGTGTATATATATGCCGGAGTACTTGTCAGTGTCTGTATTTACTCAGTGTGTGTGTGTGTGTGTGTGTGTGTGGCTGTGTGTCTGTGTGTGTCTGTGTGTGTGTCTGTGTCTGTGTGCGCGTGCACACACACATACTTGGACATACACACACATACACTGACACACAAGAGAGTATCATACACACAATGGTATACAATTAGGCAGATGACAAATTTAACAGTCTATAAGCAGAATAATTATCCAAAGGAGACGTGTGTGTGTGTGTGTGTGTGTGTGTGTGTGTGTGTGTGTGTGTGTGTGTGCGCGCGCGCGCGCGCGCGCTGCATTACATTTGACATGTGCTAGATGAAGGTTATCGAAATTAAATTTGTCCAGTCATTGTGTCAGTACAAGTCCGTTTGAGTTTTCTACATGCACAAAATACTCCAAAAACAGAACCAAAAACAGACTACGCTTACTTACGCGATGTCTGCAAGCTGACCGTTGCGTAAAGCAACGAAGTACGCGAGCAGAAAACGCAACTGAACACATGACGCACAACAACAATCGACTTCTCTGGTTGTCTGCTTCAAGACGGATGTTGCTACTTGCTTATCTTTCCTTTCACACACGAAATCTGATGACGTCAGTACTTTCGTTTCCGCAAATACTTTTCAGTTTCAAAATAATGCGCAAACACGATCACGCAGATCGATGAGCCCTTTTTTTTTTTTTTTTTTTTTCCTCTCTCTCTCTCTGAATTATTCAGTCCGCGTCACCTCACCTCCACCACAATGCCTCCACACACACACACACACACACACACACACACACACACACATACACACACACGCCCACTGCACACACACACACACACACACACACACACACACACACACACACACACGCCCACTGCACACACACACACACACACACACACACACACACACACACGCCCACTGCACACACACACGCCCACTGCACACACACACACACACACACACACACACACACACATACACGCCCACTGCACACACACACACACACACACACACACACACACACACACACACATACACGCCCACTGCACACACACACACACACACACACACACACACACACACACACACACACACACACACACACACACACTGACACAAACAATTTTGTTTTCTTTTGTTTTCTTTCTTAGAGCTCGATGTAAGAAAGCAGTTGCGCTCAGTGTCCTCGTGAATTTCTTCTTTTTTTTTCTTTTTTTTTTTTTTTTTTTCTTTTTTTTTCTCTCTTCTTCTTCTTCTTCCCCCAGAACATGCATGTTTTTGTTATCAAAACAGTAAATAAATTTCCCATATTCTTATCAACTAGAACACAGCTTTCATGTTCGCATACTACAAAATCAGATCATCCCGGTCAGTTCAAAAGCTCCCAGATAAGGACTGAGGCGATAAGACGTACACGACTTTACCAGAACATGTTGACAGCTTAGTCATAAGTTTTGGGGCGTCTCAAACAAAGAGAGTGTGTAGTCATAGTGTGTGGTCCACAGAAATACTGTGTGTTGTTGGCAGAGAATCATGATGTACTCAGCACTGTCGTGTATGTTTCTCTTCGTCTTCACTGGTGAGTTTGAGAAACTGAGAGAGAGAGAGACAGAGACACACACAGAGAGGCAGACAAACTCAGAAAAAGCAGAAAGTACATGTGTATGCCGCACATACTAGTTCATACGTACATACATACATACATACATAGAGTGTACATGTGTGTGTGTGTGTGTGTGTGTGTGTGTGTGTGTGTGTGTGTGTGTGTGTGTGTGTGTGTGTGTGTACACAAAATTCGAAAAGGAAAAACGGACAACAACAACAACAACATCCAAATTATTTATTTACTGGTTTATTCATAGTCAAGTCTGTGGTGTATGTGTGTGCGAGTGTGCATATTTGTGTATATTTATGAGTGTGCGTTAGTGTGTATGTGTGCGTGAGTGTGTGTTGTTGTTGTTAATTTTGTTGTTGTTGTTGTTGTCATCGTTGTTGTTTTGTTTTTTTGTTGTTGTTGTTTTTTTGTTTATTGTTTTTTGGTTGGTTGGTTGTTGTTTTTTTGTTGTTTTGTGTTGTTGTTGTTTTTTATTGTTGTTGTTTTGTTGTTATTTGGTTGTTGTTGTTTTGTGTTTTGTTGTTGTTGGTGTTGTTTGTTTGTTTGTTGGTTGGTTGGTTGGTTGGGTTTTTCGTTTGTTTGTCTTTTTTGTTTGTTTTTTTTGTTGTTTTTTTGTTTGTTTTGTTTTGTTTTGATTTTTTTGTTTTTTGTTTGTTTTTTGAGAGGGGGCTGGGGGTGGGGGGATGGGGGGTGTTAAATTGTATCTGTAGTCATTCGTTTTTTGGTTGGTTTTGTTTGTTTTTTTGTTTTTATGTAGGTAGAGCGCATGCTAAATACCCATTTTCTTGTGATTATCATTATTATTATCATCATCATCATTATTATCATGATTATGATTATTATGACGATTACTATAATGATTTTGATGATTATTATCATCATCAGCAGCAGCAGCAGCAGCACCAACAGCATCAGTAGTAGCAGTAGCAGTAGCAGTGTTGTCATGATGATGAGGAGTATTGTTGTTCGTCCTTCGCAGTTCAAGATGACCACGACTTCAATGTCAGATGAGGGATCTGTGTGACAGTATGTCTGGAGGAGACTTAATTGTGAGGCCAATCCTGGCCCGGAAATTTGGCCCACATGTGGGACACGTGTGGCCAGAGGTGGTGCTGCAGCGGAAGTGAAGGTAGCCGTGTTCCCTCTGAGCCTCTGAGGCACGTCTGTTTTCTGCTGCACGCGCTCCGTAAAGCGCGCACGTTCCACATGAGCGTCTTCAGTTTTGTTTTCCTTTGATTGGTATCCCCACGATGCGCTAGCCAGGGTGAGGTGAAGCAGGCTGTGTTTGAGGCACCTTCACCAGCCCCCTCCTCCATGGAGGTAAGCAGAGAGATTCCTAAAGAGGGCTGCTCAGACACCCAGGGGGTTGCCGAGCTCTGCTGCTCAGTGCTTCGTTCCAGCGGAGAGCAACCCGACACAGCTTTGTGACAAGTTTTCATTGTGTCCCCTGGCCCGTCCCTGCTGCTTCGCCACTGGCCCATGGCCACAGACCTTGAAGTAGCAGAGTGGCTGTGAAGTCGTGACTTAATTGACTATTTTTTTTTTAAATTATATTATTATTTATTTATTTAGCAATTTATATATATATATATATATATATATATATATATTTTTTTTTTTTTTTTTTTTTTTTTTTTTTTTTTTTTTTTTTTTGTTGTTCGTTTTGTACGCTTATAGTTGACTTCATCAAGTTTTTGCGCATTATACATATTATTAGTAGTAGTAGGTGGGGTTTTTTTTTTATGTATTTATCTTCTTTCTTTTTTTTCTTTCTTTTTTTTCTCTTCTCAACGCCTGACTAAGCGCGTTTGCTGGTCAGGCATCTGCTTGGTAGATGTGGTGTAGCGTATATGGATTTGTCCGAACGCAGTGACGCCTCCTTGAGCAACTGAAACTGACTAGGAGAGTTGCGTGAATCGTCAGCCCTCTCTCTCTCTCGTGCCGGCCTGTCTGTTCCTTGTGGCAAGACAGGGCAGAGACGACTTGAGATTACTACTGCTACTGCTACGACTACTGCTACTGCTACTGCTACTACTACTGCTACTGCTACTGCTGCTGCTCAGTCATGCTTTTTCTAACACCAGTGATACTACGTTTTATTACAATCGCTTTATTATTTTGAAATAATATATAAATTATTTCATCCTCACCCCGGCCCTCGCCCAAATCGCAACTCCCTACATTATTTACTACCTCACCACCATCTCTCTTCTGTTTCCCACACCCCCAACGTCTCCATCCCCGAACCCAACCTCCACACCACCACCCGTACCCCCCCCCCCCCCACCTCGCACCCGCCTCACTCCACCCCACCCCCCTCCTAAAAAAAAAAAAAAAAAAAAAAAAAAAAAGCCGTGGAGGGAATACGGTTCTCCATCACCCCCGCCTCCTTCACGCCCGGCGTGACGGCACGGGTGACGATGCGCTGTGACGTGGCGGAGAGCGGGCAGGACATGACGCAGCTGCTGCTGCTGCAGCTAGAGAGGGAGGAGCAGGGCCGCATGGTGCCCGTAGTGACCTTCACCCCGGGCATGGTGCCCCACGTCATGCAGAACGGCAAGGACCACCACGTCAAGGTGACGTCACTTGGGAGGAGGGGAGGGGGGGACTGCCAGGACAACCACGTCAAGGTGACGTCACTTGGGGAGGGGGGTGAGGAAGGCAAGGACCACCACGTCAAGGTGACGTCACTTGGGGAGGGGGGTGAGGAAGGCAAGGACCACCACGTCAAGGTGACGTCACTTGGGGAGGGGGGTGAGGAAGGCAAGGACGACCACGTCAAGGTGACGTCACTTGGGTGAGGGGGGGTGAGGAAGGCGGGTGAGGAAGGCAAGGACCACCACGTCAAGGTGACGTCACTTGGGGAGGGGGGTGAGGAAGGCAAGGACCACCACGTCAAGGTGACGTCACTTGGGGAGGGGGGTGAGGAAGGCAAGTACCACCAGGTCAAGGTGACGTCACTTGGGGAGGGGGGTGAGGAAGGCAAGGACGACCACGTCAAGGTGACGTCACTTGGGGAGGGGGGTGAGGAAGGCAAGGACGACCACGTCAAGGTGACGTCACTTGGGGAGGGGGGTGAGGAAGGCAAGTACCACCAGGTCAAGGTGACGTCACTTGGGGAGGGGGGTGAGGAAGGAAAGGACCACCACGTCAAGGTGACGTCATTGGGGGGGGGGGGGGTGAGGAAGGCGGGTGAGCAAGGCAAGGACCACCACGTCAAGGTGACGTCACTTGGGGAGGGGGGTGAGGAAGGCAGGTGAGGAAGGCAAGGACCACCACGTCAAGGTGTCGTCACTTGGGGAGGGGGGTGAGGAAGGAAAGGACCACCATGTCAAGGTGACGTCACTTGGGGAGGGGGGTGAGGAAGGCAAGGACCACCAGGTCAAGGTGACGTCACTTCGGGAGGGGGGTGAGGAAGGCAAGGACCACCACGTCAAGGTGACGTCACTTGGGGAGGGGGGTGAGGAAGGCAAGGACCACCACGTCAAGGTGACGTCACTTGGGGAGAGGGGTGAGGAAGGCAAGGACCACCACGTCAAGGTGACGTCACTTGGGGAGGGGGGAGAACGGCAAGGATCACCACGTCAAGGTGACGCTGCCAGGGGGAGGGGAGGGGGAGGGAGGGAAGGGGTATTGAGGGGGGGGGGGGGGGAATGAGAGAGAGAGAAAGAGGGAGAGGAAGAAGGAAGGAGGGAAAGAATACTGGATGTAAGGAAGGGTTCAAGGAATGATGAAACGTGGGAGGGAGGAAAAAATGGTTGTAGCAAGGGATGTAGGGAGGAATGGACCAAGACAGGAAGGAAGTATTTGTCTTTGTATTTCTTTTTATCACAACAGATTTCTCTGTGTGAAATTCGAGCTGCTCTCCCCAGGGAGAGCGCGTCGCTATACTACAGTGCCACCCTTTTTTTTCTTTTTTTTTTTTTTTTTTCCTGCGTGCAGTTTTTATTTGTTTTTTCCTAACGAAGTGGATTTTTCTACAGAATTTTGCCAGGAACAACCCTTTTGTTGCCATGGGTTCTTTTACGTGCGCTAAGTGGATGCTAGCACACGGGTCCTCGGTTTATCGTCTCATTCGAATGACTAGCGTCCAGACCACCACTCAAGGTCTTGTGGAGGGGGAGAAAATATCGGCGGCTGAGCCGTGATTCGAACCAGCGCGCTCAGATTCTCTCGCTTCCTAGGCGGACGCGTTACCTCTAGGCCAACACTCCAGTAAGGGGGGGGGGGGGGGGCGAGCAGGAAGTAAGGAAGGGATCGATGGAGGTAATATGGAAGAAAATAAATAATGATGGAAGAAAAAAAAATTAGGAAGGTGTTAAAGGAGGAGAGAACGGAGAGAGGAAGGAAGGAGGGAAAGAAAGTGAAGAAAGATAGGAAAAAGGGTGTGGAAGAGGTAGGATGGAAGGAGGGAAGAAAAAAGATGAACCAGTCAACCAGTTAAACAGAGAAAGAAAGAAAAAGGACACATACAGACAGGCAGACGCGACAGATAGAGAGACAGACACACAGACAGACACACATTATTAATTATTATCATTGATAGAGACAGTGAGAGACAGAGACAGGAAGACAGACAGAAAGAGATACAGACAGACAGATAGATTAGACAGACAGACAAACAGACAAATAGAGAGAGACAGACAAAAACAGAGACAAGTACACACAGACACACACTGACACACAGACGAACATACACACAGACGTACAGATAAACACAAACACACACAGATAAACACAAACACACACACGCGCGCTCGCGCGCGCGCGCACACACACACACACACACACACACACACACACACACACACAACAATGGAACCTGATTGAGAGAAAAAAAAAAAGAGTCAAACCTTACCCCCAACCCTCCACCTCCCCCCCCCCCCACCACCTACATCCCCCCGTTCTTTCCACCCCCTCCCCGCCCCCCAACCCCTCACCGCACCCAAATTCCCACACCCGGCCCGCTGTCTCAACCCCCCATCAAAACACCACCCCCCCCCCCACTCCCCCTCCCCCCGCCCTCTTCCTGACTGCTGACCACAGGTGGAGGGAGTGGAGAATCAGTTCCAGAACATCAGCGGTTCCTACCTGGCGGTCATCTTCCCCTTCCCTGCCGCCCAGGTGGCCGGAAACTACACCTGTGTGTTGTCCGGCCTCTCCTCGGCTGGTCTGCTCGTGCGCTACACGCAGGACGCGACGCTGACCTTAAGCGGTGCGTAGTACAGCGGTGGTGACCTGGATGGTCTGTTGTGCGATACACAGCACAGTGCATCACCTTGCCATGCAGTACAGCGCCAGACAATGCAGTACGGAGGAAAAGTTCACTTCCGTAGAAGAAGCTGCAGGCAGGAAAAAAAAAAAAAAAAAAGAAGAAAAAGCTGTCGTTCTCAGTGTAGCCATGCGCTCTCCCTGGGGAAAGCACCCCGAATTTTACAGAGAAATCTGTTGCGACAAAAAAAAGTAATACAATACAATACAATACAATACAGTGCAATACAATACAATACGATGCCATGCGATACTATACAATGGAATGCCTTATAATACGATGTGATATGATACGACGCAACGCAATGAATAGCGGTATAGTTCGATTGGATTTCGTGAAACAATACAATACAATACAACACAATACAAAACGAGATATGATATGATTCGATGCGATGCGATGCCATACAATACAACAAAACACAATTAATCTAGTGCGAAGTTCGTGTCGTTCAAACAGGGCGCTGTCTTCATGCGGGTGTGAACGTGACACATGCTCAGTAGAATGGAAAACCAGAGATTCACTGACTGAATGAACTCTGACACTTAACACACACACACACACACACACACACACACACACTATGTTATCCTAAAAAAAAGTCGTGGCCTACAACACAGTGATGAAGATAGAAAATTCAACCACGAATAATTAAAGTTTGCATTCTTTCAGAAACTCCAACATTAGTAGATATAAGCTTCATGGGAAAGTAGAAGAAAGATAAAACCCACGAAAATAATCCTTTCATTTTTCGACAAATGTTTACCTAACTACAGTAGTAACGAAACAACAAATAAAATAAAAATAAAACAAAATGAAATAAGAAAGTAGGACTGAAAGAAAAGAACCACGCGGTCTGTTCTTCCAGCAGCTGTTGACGAGTTACCTCGCTTCATGACGGCCCACGTGGTGGAGTTACGCTCCCTGATCGAGAAACTCCGAACAGAGGAGAACGCTCTCAAACAGGAAGGGGTGGTGCTACAACAGAATGCAGACAACGTCACTGTCAGTGAGTCCAGTGTTTGTGGTTCTTCGTCAGAATGCAGATAACGTCACTGTCAGTGAGTCCAGTGTTTGTGGTGCTACGACAGAATGCAGATAACGTCACTGTGGGTGAGTCCAGTGTTTGTGGTGCTTCGACAGAATGCAGACAACGTCACTGTCGGTGAGTCCGGTGTTTGTGGTGCTTCGACAGAATGCAGGCAACGTCACTGTGGGTGAGTCCGGTGTTTGTGGTGCTTCGACAGAATGCAGACAACGTCACTGTCGGTGAGTCCGGTGTTTGTGGTGCTTCGACAGAATGCAGGTAACGTCACTGTCAGTGAGTCCAGTGTTTGTGGTGCTTCGACAGAATGCAGGTAACGTCACTGTCGGTGAGTCCAGTGTTTGTGGTGCTTCAACAGAATGCAGACAACGTCACTGTCGGTGAGTCCAGTGTTTGTGGTGCTTCGACAGAATGCAGGTAACGTCACTCTCAGTGAGTCCAGTGTTTGTGGTGCTTCGACAGAATGCAGATAACGTCACTGTGGGTGAGTCCAGTGTTTGTGGTGCTTCGACAGAATGCAGATAACGTCACTGACGGTGAGTCCGGTGTTTGTGGTGCTTCGACAGAATGCAGATAACGTCACTGTCGGTGAGTCCAGTGTTTGTGGTGCTTCGACAGAATGCAGATAACGTCACTGTTGGTGAGTCCAGTGTTTGTCTCTTCCACACCACTCTTCCCATCTGTCCTGTCTCCCTCAGAGCAGAGTGGAATGTTGTGTTGTTTGCATGGAACTGCTTATGTGCTGCTGTTGCTGTTGCTTCTGCTGCGACAACTGCGACTAGTACTTAGACCACTGTTGCTGCTACTACTACTGCTGCTGTTCTGTTGATGCTGCTGCCACTGCCACACCCACTGCTTCTGCTGCTGCTACTACTGCTGCCACTGCCACACCCACTGCTTCTGCTGCTGCTACTACTGCTGCCACTGCCACACCCACTGCTTCTGCTTCTGCTACTACTGCTGCCACTGCCACACCCACTGCTTCTGCTGCTGCTACTACTGCTGCCACTGCCACACCCACTGCTTCTGCTGCTGCTACTACTGCTGCCACTGCCACACCCACTGCTTCTGCTGCTGCTACTACTGCTGCCACTCATGGTGCTCCTCCTACTCCTCCTGCTACTACCACTGCCACTACCACTGCTACTACTACTAATATTACTGCCGTTGTTTTTCGTGCTGTTGTTGCTCTGCTGCTGCTGCTACTACTACTGCTGCTGCTGCTGCTCCTATCACCACCACCACCACCACCACTACTACTACTACTACCACTACTATTACTTTTACATCTACCACCACCACCACCACCACCACTGCTGATGCTACATTTCCCTTCCATTCTGATCGCAGAGCTGACGTCAGTGGAACAGGAATACACAAACGTGGTGGCGGAAATGGCGGCTCTCCAGTCACGTGGCGGTCAGCTGATCTCCGTTCTGAACCAGCCAGTCGTTGATCTCGATCGACTCAGCAGTGTGCGACCCGGTCAGTTGACTTGATTCTTATGATGATGATGATGATGATGATGACGACGACTACGATGATGATGATGATTCTTCTTCTTCTGCTGCTGTTGCTGATGATAATGATGATGATGATGATTGTGTTGATAATGATGATGATGATGATGATGATGATGATGATGATAATGATGATGATGATGATGACAATGATTCTTCTTCTGATTATGATGATGACGAAGACGACGACAATGATTATGAAGATGATGTGTGTGTTTTTTTTAAAGTTGTTGTTATTGTTGATACCATTCTTTTATTATTGTTGTTATATTGTTATTCTTCTTCTTCTTGTTATTATCATTATCATTGTTATCATTATTACTATTATCTTTATCTTTTTTTATCTTTTTTTTCGCTATTACTATGTCCCTGCAGTTGTAACTGCCACAGTTGTTCCCTCTCCTGTTGCTGTCAGAACGACCTGTCTAAATAGACAACACTACCGCTGCTGCTGTTTCGTCTTCTGGTGCTCTTTGTATTTGTGCGCACTGCTTCTGTGAACAGTGTCACACCTTGATCAGTGATTGACTGCTTGAAACTAGCATCCCTTTCACAAACATGGCACGATCACTCAGGTGTCTGCCTCGGTCGTCTGAGCACCACAGAACAGGTCAAGAAAGAGAGGACTGGGACCCGCCTTCCTACACCGGGCCCTGGACACAGTGGATACCAGTTCACTGCCTTCCTTCACCGGGCCCTGGACACAGTGGATACCAGTTCACTGCCTTCCTACACCGGGCCCTGGACACAGTGGATACCAATTCACTGCCTTCCTATACCAGGTCCTGGACACAGTGGATACCAGTTCACTGCCTTCCTACACCCAGCCCTGGACACAGTGGATACCAATTCACTGCCTTCCTACACCGGGCCCTGGACACAGTGGATACCAGTTCACTGCCTTCCTACAGCAAGCCTTGGACACAGTGGATACCAGTTCACTGCCTTCCTTCACCGGGCCCTGGACACAGTGGATACCAGTTCACTGCCTTCCTACACCGGGCCCTGGACACAGTGGATACCAATTCACTGCCTTCCTATACCAGGTCCTGGACACAGTGGATACCAGTTCACTGCCTTCCTATTCCGTGCCCTGGACACAGTGGATACCAGTTCACTGCCTTCCTACACCGGGCCCTGGACACAGTGGATACCAGTTCACTGCCTTCCTACAGCAAGCCTTGGACACAGTGGATACCAGTTCACTGCCTTCCTTCACCGGGCCCTGGACACAGTGGATACCAGTTCACTGCCTTCCTACACCGGGCCCTGGACACAGTGGATACCAGTTCACTGCCTTCCTTCACCGAGCCCTGGACACAGTGGATACCAGTTCACTGCCTTCCTACATCGGGCCCTGGACACAGTGGATACCAGTTCACTGCCTTCCTACACCGGGCCCTGGACACAGTGGATACCAGTTCACTGCCTTCCTACACCGGGCCCTGGACACAGTGGATACCAGTTCACTGCCTTCCTACACCGGGCCCTGGACACAGTGGATACCAGTTCACTGCCTTCCTACACCCAGCCCTGGACACAGTGGATACCAGTTCACTGCCTTCCTACACCCAGCCCTGGACACAGTGGATACCAGTTCACTGCCTTCCTACACCGGGCCCTGGACACAGTGGATACCAATTCACTGCCTTCCTATACCAGGTCCTGGACACAGTGGATACCAATTCACTGCCTTCCTATACCAGGTCCTGGACACAGTGGATACCAGTTCACTGCCTTCCTACACCAGGCCCTGGACACAGTGGATACTAATTCGCTACCTTCCTAGACACAGTGGATATTAATTCGCTGCCTTCCTTAACCCAGCCCTGGACACAGTGGATATCAATTCACTGCCTTCCTACACCGGGCCCTGGACACAGTGGATACCAATTCACCGTCGCTACGGCTGTACAAAGGCGAAGGGACCTTCGTTCGTCAATGCTGCATTTCAGCACCAGCCATAATTATAGATATGAGACCAGATCATTTCAGCACCAGCCATATAGACATGAGACCAGATCATTTCAGCACCAGTCATATAGACATGAGACCAGATCATTTCAGCACCAGCCGTATAGACATGAGACCAGATCATTTCAGCACCAGCCATATAGACATGAGACCAGATCTGACCCGAGTTGCATGAGGCGATCTTTGCAGCTTTGAGTTTGCTTAGACATAAGGATGTTCCAAAATACATCATAGAGTCTACCGTTGAGCTAGGAACATTCTTACGGATAAGCAAACCTGGCGTCTGATATCCGCGAACTCACTGCTATTCATTTCCAGAGGTAAGATTGCCCATGTTTCGTGCACGTCACAGGGAAATCCCCAGTTATTCGTAGACGACATCTTTGTCTGTGCTTCTGTCGCCAGGGTGTGTTGATGCTCCAAACTGACTGGCGGTGAAAGGGTTTTGAATGAACCCTTTAGCCTGTCCCATGCAGCGAAGGAACTGATCCACAAACCTTCTGTCCCCCTCGCAGAAAAGAAGGTGGCCTTCCATGCCGCCCTGTCCACCACAGACTTCCCGCGCGTCGTGTCGTACGAGCCGCTCGTCTTCGATCACGTGATCACCAATCAAGGTCAAGGCTACGACGCCGCTCAGGGAATCTTCCGAGCACCTGTTGCCGGCACGTACGCGCTGTCTGTGTCCGTGGAGGCGGGGCCTGCTCACGGAGGTTCTGACCTCTCTATTATGGTGAGAAGGGATGGTGGGAGGAGCGGAAAAAAAAAAGAATGAAAGAAAGAAAAATAATGAATGTGTGAATGAATGAATGAGTGTGTGAGTGAATAAATGAATGAATGAATGAAAGGAAAAAGGGGAAAGAAAATGAGGGAAAAAAAAGGGAAACGAGAAGTCACGCACACACACACACACACACACACACACACACACACACACACACACACACAAACCACCTACATCCACATATAGAGAGAATCAATCAACCAACCCATCCAACCATCCATCCACCCATAGATCCACCACCCACCTGTCAACCACATCCACACATCCAGCCAGCCAGCCACCCACCCAAACATTCATCAATCAATGCATCCACCCACCCACCCACCCACCTCACACATCCATCCATCTACCCACTCACCCACCCACTCATCCATCTATCTATCCACCAAATCCACCCACCAGCACACCTACCTAACCTATCCACCCAATCTTCCACACACCCATCCATCCACCCATCCACCCGCTCATACATCCAACCATCTACCCACCCAGCCACCCACCTATCCTAACCTACCCACCGATCCATCCATCCATCGACCTACTCCCCCCCCGCACCTCTCACCGCCACCCCTTCTCCCATCCCTCCCCCCCCCCTGACCCTCCCCCCCCAAGACACACACACACACATACCTACCCACCCACCCACCCACCCATCACGTGTGGTGATTCAGAGTGGCGCGGACATTCTGCAAACCATACACATGTCGGAGGACGCAGGCAACCAGCACAGCGCCGCCTCCACCGTCGTGCGCCTGCGCCAGGGACAGGAAGTGACGTGTCAGTTCACGTGGCTTGCCGGAAATGCAGTCTACACCGGCTCCTCGAATAAGAATGCCCCCTACATCACGACGTTCACCGGCCACATTCTGTGGTAGCTCGGTGGGGGAGGTTCCACGAAGGGAGGACACAGGACTGGGTGACCCGGCGACTTTTGCAGGACCAGTTTGCTCCCCCCCCCCCCCTCTCTCTCTCTCTCTCTCTCTCTCTTCTGAAGACGTTGGAAAAACAAGAACAACGGACTTCTGAAATGAAACTACAACTGCTAGCTTCGTTGTGTTGTGTTTATTTGTTTGGGTTCGGCACTGATCGACGATCCACGCCCCTCCTCCTCCTCCTCTCTCTCTCTCTCTCTCTCTCTCTCTCTCTCTCTCTCTCTCTCTCTCTCTCTCTCTCAGTCTTTCTCTCTCTGCTTTACTCCATCATAGTCTCCCTGTCATCTACACGCTAATGTAACTCATCCATACCCAGGCAAAGGGCTATCATTGTTTCCACCACGTAAGTGATATTTTTCCTTTATTGACTCACTTGTGTAAACAAAGTGAGTCTATGTTTTAACCCGGTGTTCGGTTGTCTTTGTGTGTATGTGTGTCTGTGTGTCTGTTTGTCCGTGGTAAACATTAACATTGACATTTTCTCTGCAACTACTTTGTCAGTTGACACCAAATTTGGCATAAAAATAGGAAAAATCCAGTTCTTTCCAGTCATCTTGTTTAAAACAATATTGCGCTTCTGGGATTGGCACAAAAAAATAAAGAATGAAGCCTAATTATATGCAAACTGCATTTACTGTTATATTTATATTTTTTGTATTCTCTAAACTTGGCACTTTGATCTGATATTCTGACCCAACAGTTAGAGCAGTCATTATTATCATTTTTTGTTCAAACAGGAACTTCTTTTGCTAAGCATGAAATTTTTATTTATTTTGCAAACGTTTTGGTGCAGATAGTAAAAAGGGGAAATTACTCTGTAATGCTAGTGGAGTTAATTTGCTTTAAACTGATCTTTCTCATCTTAAACATTACATTTTGAAACAAGAGAGGCAAGGCTTTCAAGACTCACTTGTGATGCACTTCAAAAAAAAATCCAAGCTTTTTATGTATTGAGTATAATTTCGAAATGTAATGTTTAAGATGAGAAAGATCAGTTTAAAGCAAACTAAGTTCCCCAGCAGAGTAATTTCCCTTGTTCTGCTATCTACATCAAAACGTTTGCAATGAATAAAACTTCCATGCTTAGCAAAAGAAGTTCCTGTTTGAACAAAAAAATGATAATAATGACAGATCCTTTGTTGGGTCGAATATCAGATCAAAGTGCCAAGTTTAGAGAATACAAAAAATATAAATATAACAGTAAATGCATTATACTCAATACATAAAAACTTGGATTTTTTTAAAAGTGTATCACAAGTGAGTTTTGAAGGCCTTGCCTTTCTTGTTTATTTATATATTACTTATTCATCTATGTATTTGCTTATTCATTTACTTTTATGTTTATTTGTTATATGCATTTATTTATTTATTTATTTATTTATTTATTATTTTGTCAGGTCATTCAGGTCAGGTCAGGTCATTAGATCTGCTACTGGTAACCTGTAATCCAGTACAACCTGTTCAGGGTCGGGTTGCCGACGACTAAACCGGCACTCCCACCACTCCCTTCTGGGACTGGTGAGGCGGGTGGCTAGACACCCTTATGGAGATCCATAAAAGGGCGTCGGCTCAGGAGAGCCACCGACGGCCATCTAGCTCCACCGTGCTGTGTGCATGCCACACGCAGTTGGCCCCCGGGGTGTGTCTACCCATGCATGCGAAGTCTGGATCCGGCAGAATCTGCGGAAGAAACCTATCGGTTCAACGGAGAGGAAGGCGGTTACAGCAACGCACTGTGGAGTGCAGAGAGCAAGATGAGACACCGAAAGGATATCTTGGTCATCCACTGCATCCGTGCTCATCCTCCAGTCGTCTCGACTTAGTCTTGCCACTGGAAATTGGTGGACCCGGACGAGAGAGTGAGGTCGACGTTGCGCAACTCCTCTTCACTTTAAACAAACTCATCGCGCAAGTCATCAGTCATCATCCATCCATCATCCTATTATTTTGTTGGTGTCTCACGCGAACAGATGTGGACAGATACTATGCATTCATATAGCACATATCCTGCGGATCTAGGCGGATTTAACAACTCGTGTGGTATGAAATATGGAACAAGGATATGATGAACATGTTCAGATACAAACTCACATAAAAATACTGGGTTTTTTTTTGTTGTTGTTTGTTGTTGTTGTTGTTGTTTTCGTTGAAATACCGCCGGTAACATCATTTAAGAAGCAGACACCCTAATCCCTCACACAGCGACACAAACAAATGTTTGAATATGGTCCTAGGGGATCAGGAAGGATGTATAGTTTAGATATTTTGTTTGAACCAACATGTTTTAAGATTAGATTTGAAAGATTTGATTATTGTCACAGTGTCTGATACTTTGTGGTAGAGATTTCCAAAAACCACGGTTCGCAGTCTACACATGTATGGGGACTTTGTAAAGCGGGATATTAAACATGCGTGTGGCAGACGAAGAAAGCGGATGGGCGGGATGAATTATAAATCCTACCAGGTCAGAAAAGTGGAAGAGTGTAGAACGCTGACCATTGTGGAGGTGTGGGCTATAGGCCGGCCATTTGATTGGCCGGACAGACCTCAGCAGTGATCAGGATCGGTGTCCGGAGTCAGGGGAAGGGGGGACCGGGACACGACCCCCCACCCCCCACCCCCCTCCCCCTAATATGGCCTAGCACCCAGAACACAACACAAAGTCTAGTGGAGGGGGAGGGGGGGAGGAAAAATCTCGATTTGTATAATTATGGAACTCGAACCCATGGACTCGCGTTACAGCCGGGCACATCACCACAAGACCACCGCTCAACCTAGTAACCAAACACTGTGACACAGACACAGCAGAAGTAGCCAGGTTGATAAACGATGGTCCAGGAAGCGACAGGACTCCTGGCTTGAGTCATTATACACATTGACCACCCTCCCTCCCCATCCTACATTCAGTACAATTCTCAGTGCCACGTTTTGGGTGAAGGAAAATTTAGATCCTTCGTGCAGCATGCATTTTGTGAAATCACATCATTTCACGGTTAGAAGACTTGACTCCGGAGATGTTCGGAATCAGTAAAGAAATTCAACACACACACACACACACACACACACACACACACACACACACACACACACACACTTTCTCGCCTTTCAGTAGTAACCAGCTTCTTTAATCCAAACAATAGCTTTCAAAGTATCCAGAAAAGCAGCGCCTGTGCGAATCAGTCATCCAACCGATGTCCCCCAATCATTTGACAGAACGAATCAAACAGCGCCACGTTCATTAACACGGGAAACAACTCCAGGGTCAAGGTCATGGTCTCCAGGGAGCAGCCAGGTAAATGACAGACGAGCTCAGCTTACCACAGCAGCGTGCCCAAGAAGTAACTCTCGCATGTCGCTCTGTTAAGGGAGCCTTCGATAGGCCCCCCGGATTTCTTCAGCACAGACACAGTCTCACCGACCCGCAGCTCCACAACAGCCGAGGCCATTGCCTGGTTGTAGTAGTAGTCGTCAAAGGCGTACACTGAAGACAAGGCCTCTCCGCTGACTGTGAGACTGGCGTAGGTGTGGGTGTTAGCTCGACCGGTGATGCCTGTCTGGAAGAAGTAAGTGCCGTTTGTGGGCACCGTGAAGAACCCAGTGGACGTGGAGTAAGCATTGTCCGCGGTGTGGTGAGACAACACGTTGAACACGATGTTGCTGTTGTCGCTGGGACTGACAGTGCCGGACACACAGGCGTGGAAGTTGACAGGGGAGTCTGAAGGAACATCACACACCAGTCTGAAGAAACGTCACACACACACCTGGCTGAAGAAACATCACACACCTGTCTGAAGAAACATCACACACACACCTGGCTGAAGAAACATCACACACCAGTCTGAAGAAACATCACACATCACACACCAGTCTGAAGAAACATCACACACCAGTCTGAAGAAACATCACACACCT
Organism: Babylonia areolata; assembly: GCF_041734735.1. Taxonomy (NCBI): domain Eukaryota; kingdom Metazoa; phylum Mollusca; class Gastropoda; order Neogastropoda; family Buccinidae; genus Babylonia; species Babylonia areolata. The sequence continues at coordinate 2,466,136 of NC_134897.1, forward strand.
GTCTGAAGAAACATCACACACCAGTCTGAAGAAACATCACACACCAGTCTGAAGAAACATCACACACCTGTCTGAAGAAACATCACACACCTGTCTGAAGAAACATCACACATCACACACCAGTCTGAAGAAACATCACACACCTGTCTGAAGAAACATCACACACCAGTCTGAAGAAACATCACACACCAGTCTGAAGAAACATCACACACCTGTCTGAAGAAACATCACACACCAGTCTGAAGGAACATCACACACCAGTCTGAAGAAACATCACACAGCAGTCTGAAGAAACGTCACACATAAATCTGAAGGAACATCACACACCAGTCTGAAGAAACATCACACATCAGTCTGAAGAAACATCACACAGCAGTCTGAAGAAACGTCACACATCAGTCTGAAGGAACATCACACACCAGTCTGAAGAAACATCACACCAGTCTGAAGAAACATCACACAGCAGTCTGAAGAAACATCACATACACCTGTCTGAAGAAACATCACACACCAGTCTGAAGAAACATCACACACCTGTCTGAAGGAACATCACACACCAGTCTGAAGAAACATCACATACACCTGTCTGAAGGAACATCACACACCAGTCTGAAGAAACATCACACACCAGTCTGAAGAAACATCACACACATGTCTCAAGAAATATCACACATAACTCTGAAGGAACATCACACACCAGTCTGAAGAAACATCACACACCTGTCTGAAGAAACGTCACACACCTGTCTGAAGAAACATCACACACCAGTCTGAAGAAACTTCACACTCCTACCGTTACAAAGGGAAGAGGGGGAGATGGTAACAAAAAAAAACAAAAAAAAAAAAAAAAAAAATGCGGCTAAAACACACACACACACACACACACACACACACACGAAAGAATAAGCCGAAAGCAAATCTGATCCAATCGCACCACTGACCAAATAAGTGAAGTAACTTTCGCTCAACTCACTGAAGCATCCAGTCTTCCAATCGTTTTACACATTACATGCAAGGTACAATGGAACAAACCAGGAGAATGCGAATGGTTTATTCATCAGGCCATGGCCCCCCAGGAAGGGGTAAGTGAGCAAAATTAATACTACTACACAATAAGCAAGAACAAAACCGAATTTCAACGAAATAATACCATAAATGAGAAACAGTAGTTCGTGACATACTGAGAGGTTACGACTCATCTAAGTTTGAATGCTTTAAACAAGAAACACGATCAATTACGCACGTCACGTTGTCTGGTTGGTGACGTCAGAAGACTTGGAATAATGGCGCATGGATATTTGCTATATTTGGAAGGAAGAAACCTTCGTCAAATTTCACTGAGGGTTGGACAGTACAAAACAAAATGCTCTACATAATGGACAAACCAGATTTCTATCATTATGTTCTCCATATATGTAATAATGCACAACCGAATCGGACACACCTAAATTTTGTCGTTATATATTTTAGATGTTTACCCGTATTGAGAATTAAATATCAACAAAGTAAGAGAGAGAGAGAGAGAGAGAGAGAGAGAGAGAGTATTTTACAGCAATGTATGAATTACCACTCAGCTTATATCACAGAATGACATAAGTTTGCAGTTGGGCCAACAGCAAAGAGAGAGCTGTATTATCAATGGTTTATCCATTGCAAAGGGAAATCATGAACAGCGTAGTCTTGTGAAGGGATATGACTCTCAAACTAGGAGACAAAATTGCGCTGGCTCTCAGTGCTGCAGCCTTGGGGGTTATTTGGCCTTTGGGAACCATCCTCACGCCAACTGTCCTAAAACCCTCTTGGTCGAGAGTGTAACTTGGGCAAGACACTCTCCACTATAATCAAATTCTGGCCCAAATAGTCGGGACAGCAGTTGCCTCCTCTGCTGTTCTGGTGGTCATGGTCGGACACGACTGACTATCATACATGAACTACGGAAGACAGAGATCCCTCAAGGCGCTGTCCTACCTGGCGTCAAGGTGCGGAAGTAGCTGAGCTGAGACTGCAGGGAGGAGGTGGTGTTGTCAATGTCAGTCCAGTGTGTGTTTAGGTCACTGGACAGGCTTGCGAACTTCCCTTGGGCAGTGCTGACGGCGGATAGTTCTGACCAGAAAGAAACGTGCGTTGTCGGTTTATGCTGCGAATCTCTCTCTCTCTGTCTCTCTCTCTCTCTCTCTCTCTCTGTGTCTCTCTCTCTCTCTCTCTCTCTCTGTCTCTGTCTCTCTCTCTCTCTCTCTCTGTGATGGTGATGAGAAACACTTTTTTTTTCAGTGCAAAGCTTATGATGAATTGCGAAAGATTTTTCTTCTTTTTTGACTCACTTGTTTTTGTTTTGTTTTTGTTTTTAATTGAGTGTAGCCAAAATGCTCGACATTGTTTCTGCTTTATCGTCTGAGGATGAAATTATAATTCGATCGATTCCCAAATTTATTGCAAAAGCACAACAAATAAGACAAGGATTTGTTATCAAAGGGCAACATAATGTATTGGAAGGTAAACTCTAGTTGACTGAGTGATGATATGTTCTGGATTGAGAGTTGAGAGTAACTGAAATGGCATGTGTGAGAGGGTGGTCGATTTATTTATTTATTTATTTATTTTGAAGTGTCGAAGTGATACATTGCATATATATCTATATGGTGACAGTGTTAACAATCTTTCTTTAACTGCCGTGTCTAAAACTGTTAGATCATAGAAACTATTGTAATCTGCTGACGCAAAGAAATACACCCTTGTCAAAAGACCTTTGCAAGCAATGACAATATAAAAAAAATAAAGAAGTTTCAAATCTCTCTCTCTCTCTCTCTCTCTCTCTCTCTCTCTCTCTCTCTCTCTCTATTTGATTGTTGCGCTTTGATTTCCCAGTGATTTTTCAGAAGTGCTTTGCGTAAATGTTGATTGTAACGCATCAAAACGCAGTTGCTTACAAAACAACAAAATTGGTAGGTATTCGGTACAACAACCTACAATAAGTGGATGTCACGCAATATGTTGGTACTTGTCTTTTGTAGGAATTATGAAGGCAAAGCTTTGCGTTCTGTTGATAAACGAAAGTGGAAGATTCAATGACAGTTTCAGTTCCATGGTGACGTCAAAGCGTGTGGACTGATCGATAAACATTACACCTCATCTGCTTTACAGACTGAAGAGGAACAGATGCCTGACGTGCCCATAAACCCAACACGTTGGTCAGGCCTTGAGAGTCAGCCTGGGGTCGTGTCGGACCTGAACACACATGAAATAGAATCAATCATTCATGCTCACACCGCCCTTTGTTTTCAGCACTGATCTGACTGCACATGAGATCGCCACACAGGCCCACACTGATGCAGCTATCCAGACCTTCACTTCATTGTGTGGGTCCAGAAATGTTCACGGCTTTGAATGTTTGGAATGGGTAACCCCCATCCATGTCATCTGATGCCCCCCCACACAAAATATTGTGAAAATATTGATTGCATTTCCAAGGAACGTTTAACGGTTAGAGCACGTTTTAACCCGCTGTTTAGTAATGAAACCTTTTTTGCCTCCAGAAATTACGGAACACGTGTTACCAGTTTCAAATGTTAACATTTTTTGGAAAAAGTTACATATTTCAAACTGTTCTTTATTAAAGTTTAAATAGTCCAGTTGGTTGTTTATTGTAGGTCCCCACATGAACCTCTTTCCAAATAATAATATACAGAAGTAGTGCATACAATATTTGATTATTGATCTTTTTTTTTCTTTTTTCTTTTTTTTTTTTGTCCTAATCCCGCTTCCCCCGTCCCGCCTCTCACACACACCCTTCCAGTATTATGTTGTTGTTGTTTTTTCTTTCTCCAATCACTGACACTCACCCTCTCCATTTTAGATTTTGTACTTTATCTTTTCCACATTCTGTTCTCTCTCTCTCTCTCTCTCTCTCTCTCTCTCTCTCTCTCTCTCTCTGTCTGTCTCTCTCTCTCTCTCTCCCTTTCTTAGCCCCCTCCCCCCCCCCTCCCCTCCAACCTCAACCGCCCCCCCTTTTCATTCGAATATACAGAAATGTCGATTTCTAATTAATAATAACAATCATCATTATGATAGAAATGATAATAATCCAAATAATAATAATAATAATAATAATAATAATAATAATAATATCATTTATTTTCAGTCTAATATCATCATGTTAGATGAACAGACTACAAATAAATACGTAAATGAACGAATCTGATAAGCTACAGAAGGTTACTTGATGATGCTAATCTGCTCCTTTTTCTTTCTCAAGCTGATGTAGTGTAGAGTATATAGATCAGTCCGCACACGCCGACACTTCCTTGAAACTGAAATAAACCAGGTCAGTACATTGTGTGTGTTCTGCGAGGAATGCTGACAATGCGTTGCCCGTTTGGGTGTGACTTCGTGTCCACAAGCTGTACACGCTTGGAAGACAAACGTTGTGTCCTACTTGTGTCCAAGTCCGAGATCGTGGCATTGGCTGCCAGGTGTGACCTTTGCAGCGTGTCGAGGTCAGAGGTCAGGGAGTCAAGGTCGTGTCTGAGCTCTCGCAGCAGCGTCTGGTAGAAGGTTGGCACTGACTCGTTCCTGGCTGAAACAAGAACAGAGGACTGCAGTTCCATTCAGTTCCGTTTGATTCTTTCATTGCTTTCTTATTGTTGTTGTTTTTCCTACGATTCCAAATGTTCGGCTTCATAGCATTGCTCACTGCATGGCACAGATGTACAGAAATAATGTCGTTCTAATCTCTGCACCTCTGTCAATCCCCGTTGTTAATAGCAGTTATCTTGTAAAGTACAATCACTTCATTTTTTTTTTTTTTTTTTACAGCAAAAGCAACGTTTTATGTTCACGTATGTTGACATATTATATAGACTGAAATTTTACAACATACTCAAATTGATAGATAGATAGATAGATAGATAGATAGATGTTAACACGTGGCAGCTGCTGGCTTCGCGCCACGACGAAGGATGCCAGAGTTGTGTTATTACAATGCAATAGTCACTTTAGAATAAATAAACAAAAATACTCTGCCCACACACTGTCCACTCATAAAATATGTTAATGCAGAATTTCATTTTCGTCTTCAAATTTTCGTCCTAATGTGTTTCTCTAGGAAGGACAGCAGGTGAGGGCAGGTGTGGATAGATGAGGACAACAGGTTAGGACAGGTGAGGACATGTGAGGACAACAGGTGAGGACAACAGGTGAGGACAACAGGTGAGGACAGGTGAGGACAACAGGTGAGGACAACAGGTGAGGACAACAGGTGAGGACAGCAGGTGAGGACAACAGGTGAGGACAACAGGTTAGGACAGGTGAGGACAACAGATGAAGACAGGTGAGAACAGGTAGGGACAACAGGTGAGGACAACAGGTTGGGACAACCGGTGAGGACAACAGGTGAGGACATGTGAGGACAACAGGTGAGGACAACAGGCTAGGACAACAGGTGAGGACAACAGGCGAGGACAACAGGTGAGGACATGTGAGGACAACAGGTGAGGACATGTGAGGACAACAGGTGAGGACAGGTGAGGACAACAGGTGAGGACAACAGGTGAGGACAAGTGAGGACAACAGGTGAGGACAACAGGTGAGGACAGGTGAAGAAAACAGGTGAGGACAAAAGGTGAGGACAACAGGTGAGGACAAAAGGTGAGGACAACAGGTGAGGACAACAGGTGAGGACAGGTGAGGACAACAGGTGAGGACAACAGGTGAGGACAAGTGAGGACAACAGGTGAGGACAACAGGTGAGGACAGGTGAGGACAACAGGTGAGGACAACAGGTGAGGACAACAGGTGAGGACATGTGAGGACAACTGGCGAGGACAACAGGTGAGGACAACAGGTGAGGACAACAGGTGAGGACAGGTGAGGACAACAGGTGAGGACAGGTGAGGACAACAGGTGAGGACAACAGGTGAGGACAGGTGAGGACAACAGGTGAGGACAGGTGAGGACAACAGGTGAGGACATGTGAGGACAACAGGTGAGGACAACAGGCGAGGACAGGTGAGGACAACAGGCGAGGACAGGTGAGGACAACAGGTGAGGACAGGTGAGGACAACAGGTGAGGACATGTGAGGACAACAGGTGAGGACAGGTGAGGACAACAGGTGAGGACAGCAGGCGAGGACAACAGGTGAGGACATGTGAGGACAACAGGTGAGGACAACATGCGAGGACAACAGGTGAGGACATGTGAGGACAACAGGTGAGGACAGGTGAGGACAACAGGTGAGGACAGGTGAGGACAACAGGTGAGGACAACAGGTGAGGACATGTGAGGACAACACGTGAGGACAAGTGAGTACAACAGGTGAGGACATGTGAGGACAACAGGTGAGGACAACAGGTTAGGACAGGTGAGGAAAACAGATGAAGACAGGTGAGAACAGGTAAGGACAACAGGTTGGGACAACAGGCGAGGACAACAGGTGAGGACATGTGAGGACAACAAGTGAGGATAGCAGGCTAGGACAACAGGTGAGGACAGGTCAGGACAACAGGTGAGGACAGGTCAGGACAGGTCAGTATGACATATAAGGACAACAAATCAGGACAACAGGTCAGGACAACAGGTGAGGACAGGTGAGGACAACAGGTGAGGACAGCAGGTGAGGACAGCAGGTGAGGACAGCAGCTGAAGACATGTGAAGACAACAGGTGAAGACAGCAGGTGAGGACAACAGGTCAGGACAGCAGGTGAGGACAGCAGGTGAGGACAGGTGAGGACAGCAGGTGAGGACAACAGGTCAGGACAACAGGTGAGGACAGCAGGTGAGGACAGGTGAGGACAACAGGTGAAGACAGCAGGTGAGGACAACAGGTCAGGACAGCAGGTGAGGACAGCAGGTGAGGACAGCAGGTGAGGACAACAGGTGAGGACAACAGGTGAGGACAACAGGTTAGGACAGGTGAGGAAAACAGATGGAGACAGGTGAGAACAGGTAAGGACAACAGGTTTGGACAACAGGTGAGGACAGGTGAGGACAACAGGTGAGGACAGCAGGTGAGGACAGGTGAGGACAACAGGTGAAGACAGCAGGTGAGGACAACAGGTCAGGACAGCAGGTGAGGACAGCAGGTGAGGACAGCAGGTGAGGACAGCAGGTGAGGACAACAGGTGAGGACAACAGGTTAGGACAGGTGAGGAAAACAGATGGAGACAGGTGAGAACAGGTAAGGACAACAGGTTTGGACAACAGGTGAGGACAACAGGTGAGGACAGCAGGTGAGGACAACAGGTGAGGACAGCAGGTGAGGACAACAGGTCAGGACAACAGGTCAGGACAGGTCAGGACAACAGGTGAGGACAGCAGGTGAGGACAGCAGGTGAGGACAACAGGTGAGGACAGCAGGTGAGGACAACAGGTCAGGACAACAGGTCAGGACAACAGGTCAGGACAACAGGTCAGGACAACAGGTGAGGACAGGTGAGGACAGCAGGTGAGGACAACAGGTCAGGACAACAGGTCAGGACAGGTCAGGACAACAGGTGAGGACAGCAGGTGAGGACAGGTGAGGACAACAGGTGAGGACAACAGGTGAGGACAGCAGGTGAGGACAACAGGTGAGGACAGCAGGTGAGGACAGGTCAGGACGACAGGTCAGGACAGGTCAGTACGACATATAAGGACAACAGGTCAGGACAGGTGAGGACAACAGGTGAGGACAACAGGTGAGGACAGCAGGTGAGGACAACAGGTGAGGACAACAGGTGAGGACAACAGGTGAGGACAACAGGTGAGGACAGCAGGTGAGGACAACAGGTGAGGACAACAGCTGAAGACATGTGAAGACAACAGTTGAAGACATGGGAGGACAACATGTGAGGACAGGTGAGGAGTATAGGTGAGGACAGGTGAGGAGTATAGGTGAGGACAGGTGAGGACAGGTGAGGACCTAAGGACAGGAGGGCGGCCCGCGAGCTGTAGGAGTGCAGCATCCCGCTGGGGTCCAGAGTGTTGACCTCACAGCTGTACTCGCCGTCCGCCTCTTCGCCAGGTCGGTGCAGCGTCACACTACACAGCCCGTGCAACCATCCGAGGGAGGGAGGCGTGCACACACACACACACACACACACACACACACACACACACACACACACACACACACACACACACACACACACACACACACACACACACACACACACACACACATTCAATACACCATAAAGTCTTCTTTTTTTTTTTCTTGTGGAAGAAGCGTGTGTTCAATTACATCGCAGGGTTTGGGAAAGGTCTGCATGGTTCACAGGTACTTTAATCATCGTTAACGATAGTAAGCCAGATCAAAATAGTTGATCAATGCAACGTGACATGAATGGTGTTTTTCCAAAGACGAAGCACGCTGAATTTGTCAAACGGTACAGGATATGTTTTCTGGTGTGGTTTCCTACAGGCTTTCCTACATCAGATGAAATAGCAGGCCCACGTTGTAAGTATGTTGAAGCATCAATACGACCGCCTGCTTGTACAGTAGGAAAACTGGCCACTGCTGGTGATGATACCAGTTCCGCTGAGAGACAGAAAGCTCCTGACGCTTCTCTCTGGCCCCCTGATGGAAACCCTCTGCAGCAGACCCTCTGGCTGATGGTATGGCTGGTATCGGGAGAGACGTTGCCTACAGGAGGGGCTGTGTCATCGTTTTCTTCAGAGAAACATAAACAATCGCGGCCAGGTTTTCAAACTGAGCCTGCAGAAATCTTGGTATTTAAAAAGAACTCAGAACTGTGTTTGGTTAAACACTTGCAAGAATATACGAAGAGAAATGATGAACTGAGAGACACGATTAAAACCGTTGACTATTGTAATTCTCTTCTCAAAGGCTGTCCACATAATATTCTTCAGCGAATTCAAAAAATTCAAAACAATGCTGCCCATCTGACTAATCATATTTCTTCTTACCTTTGCACTCCACATTGGCTCCCCATTGAAGCGAGAATTAAATACAAAGTTGCGTGTCTCTGCTATTCTGCTTTCCACTCCGCAGGACATACATATCTTTCTGACCTTCTCAGTGTTAAAACTCCCGCAAGAAATCTCCGCTCTTCCTCTGTTACCTTTTAACTCTCTCCATACGAACGGCGAAAGAGACGACGTTAACAGCGTTTCACCCCAGTTACCATCATCAAAATATTGCAAGCGGAAGGCTCTTATACTGAAGAGGTGAATGTTGACAAAGAATACTACAATTCTGACGACGGAAGCTAAAGGTTGGGTCATTCAGACACCCACTGGACATCTGAGGGGTCTGTGTAGAGGAGAAGAGAGGACTGGCCGTACTGAGTGAGTTACTTGTGTCAATACAAGAACCTACGATGAACGTTTTTTTTCTTCTTTGCTGCTCACCACATCTGGAACAACCTTCCTCATCATACCCGTGCATCTGATTCTAATTCTGCTTTTCGCTCATCACTAAAAACTCATCTTTTTAAAACCTATCTATAAGCACTCTCAGCTTCCTTGTTCTCCAACATCACCCATGTCAGCTCACTTTGGATGTATGAAGAATGGGAAAGGGAGAGTGTGTGTGTGTGGGGGGGTGGGGGGGGGGGGGCATGGGGGGGAGGTGGGGGGGAGGGGGATGGGGGGCGAGGGGTGTTGAGAAAGAGTGGTCATGAATGGAATGATTTATGTAACTTGTAGTATTTTTCTTTCATGTAAAGCGCCTTGAGCTCTTAGAGAGAAAGGGCGCTATATAAATGTACATTATTATTATTATTATTATTATGATTATTATTATTATTGTTATTATCATTATGTGTAGCAGCACATGACAAAGTCAAGTCAAGCATGTAGTCGCTGTGTGAAGGGCGTTCTTATCAAGGCTGGAATGGGAACAAGCACTCACACCAGTCACAGCACGTGGACAGCTGGCTGCCCAGCAACAGCCCAGCCAGGAATCAGCTTCACTACAGGGCTGGAAGCTGCAGGTGATGGATCTCTCAGTGATAACATCTTCATCAAGTTTTACTAAAGACACACGCCAAAAGGCTTTGGACAAACGCTTCTGGTCGTTGATCTCAATGATAAACGACTCTCTAATACGGCTGTATGGTTATGCTGGATCAAGATTGCAAGAGTGGAATGTGTTTCATTATTGTCTGATTTGTTTGTCAGGAAGGCATGAACATGTCAATTATATACTTTAACTGTGTAATTGAAGACTACTCTTTGTGTGAACTCGGATACTGAGAGCCCACTAGGTGCTCTGAATCATCGCGTAACATCACGTGACTAAAGCATCAGGCGCGTTATGATCATAAAATCAAAACTACCCTTACGGTGGGGCGTGCGGGTGTGGGGGGGGGGCATTTGGTTTGAATCATTATGAGACTGTTGCTAGGAGGAGTGGGAAGGGGAACGTGCCTACCTTTGCAAATGTCTCATGGTCATGGATTGAAAGGACCCTCTCGTTTTTTTTCATTTCATCAGCGCAGTGGACACTCACCCAAAACGTTGACCACCCTTAGCTCTGCTCGCCAGTCCTCACGTCACGTCACGTCACGTCACGTCACGTCACGCCACGTCACTTCCCCTTCCTACCAACAGTCTCATGATGATTCAAATTCAACCTACCTTTCCTACCGTAAGCTCAGTTACATTTTATGATTAACAAAAACCCATGTCTTTTTAATAGCAGATGCTGACAAACACGTAAAACTAACATCAGAGCCTAGAGAGAGAGAAGGAGAGAGAGGGGGGGAGAGAGAAGGGGGGTAGACAGGGAGAGAGAGAGGGAAAAAGAGAGGCGGAGAGGGAGAGAGAGAGGGGGAGAGAGAGAGGGGGTAGACAGGGAGAGAGAGAGGGAGAAAGAGAGAGGGGGTAGACAGGGAGAGAGAGAGGGAGAAAGAGAGAGGGGGGAGACAGGGAGAGAGAAAGAGGGAAAGGGAAAGAGAGAGGGGGAGACAGGGAGTGAGAGAGGGGGAGACAGGGAGGGAGAGAGAGGGGGGAAAGAGAGAGGGGGAGACAGGGAGGGAGAGAGAGGGGGGAAAGAGAGAGGGGGTAGACAGGGAGAGAGAGAGAGGGAAAGAGAGAGGGGGAGACAGGGAGAGAGAGGGAGGGGAGAGACAGGGAGAGAGAGAGGGGGAGAGAGAGAGGGGAGAGACAGAGAGAAAGAGAGGGGGGGAAAGAGAGAGGGGGGAGACAGGGAGAGAGAGAGGGAAAGAGAGGGGGAGACAGGGAGAGAGGGAGGGGGAGAGAGAGAGGGGAGAGACAGGGAGTGAGAGAGGGGGAGAGAGAGGGGGGGTAGACAGGGAGAGAGAGAGGGAGAAAGAGAGAGGGGGGAGACAGGGAGAGAGAGAGGGGGAGAGGGAAAGAGAGAGGGGGAGACAGGGAGTGAGAGAGGGGGAGACAGGGAGAGAGAGAGAGAGAGGGAAAGAGAGAGGCGGAGACAGGGAGAGAGAGAGGGGGAAACAGGGAGAGAGAGGGGGAGAGAGAGAGGGGGTAGACAGGGAGAGAGAGAGGGAGAAAGAGAGAGGGGGAGACAGGGAGAGAGAGAGAGGGAGAGGGAAAGAGAGAGGGGGAGACAGGGAGTGAGAGAGGGGGAGACAGGGAGAGAGAGAGGGAAAGAGAGAGGGGGAGACAGGGAGAGAGAAAGAGAGGGGGAGAGACAGGGAGAGAGGGGGGGGGGCAGAGAAAGGAGGCAGGAAAGGAGAGAGGGGGGAGAGCGAGAGAGAGAGAGGTGGGAAGGGTGTCACAACGCTAACGCACAGCAGAAAGGACGCGGCAGGCCCAGACGGGTCATAGTGACCGGAAACGGAAGCACCCAGCTGCACCCCCAGCGCCTCCGCGACAGGAGAGTGCGTGGTGACGTAAGAGGCCAGCGGGACATGGGAGTGGTCGCTCTCTCGTGTCTTGGTCACCTGGATCGTGATCACATCGGCAATAGCAGTGGCGGGCGGCGGGCGGCAGGTCAGCTGAACGTCTTTGGTGACACCCGTCAGAAAGGCTGCTGGGAGGATCTCAAGGTCGGCACTGCCGCCTGCTGCGTCAGCTGAAAATGATAGATAGATAGATAGATAGATAGATAGATAGATAGATAGACAGATAGATGTACAAATAAATGAATAAATATTTTGTAAATTAAGAAAGAAAGAAAAAGTCCATCCGTCTGTATTGCGTTTACATGTCCAAACTTTCCGCCAGGAAAGTCATAATTATGCAGCTCCTCAACGCTTTGATTATATATATATACCAGGGGTCACAAGTGCAAAAGCCTTGACCAGAGAAACGAAAACAAAAACTGCGCATACTATGTGATGAAGTTGCGTTGTAAAGACAGTTAACTTCCCATGTTGCTGTTTGGAAGATTTTCGTTTAGTCAGAATTGTTTTGGGCTCACACACAACAAACTGTCTATATGGTGACCCCGCGTTTTGGTTGTCTATATGCCTCTCTCTCTCTCTCTCTCTCTCTCTCTCTCTATATATATATATATATATATATATATATATATATATGATAGTCAGTCGTGTCCGACTATGGCCATCAGAACAGCAGAGGAGACAACTGCTGTTCCGACTATTTGGGCTTGAATTTGATTATAGTGGAGGGTGTCTTGCCCAAGTTACATCCCCACTCTCTCGGCCAAGAGGGTTTTAGGACAGTCGGCGTTGGGATGGTTCCCAAAGGCCAACTAGCCCACAAGGTTGCAGCACTAAGAGCCAGTGCAATTTTGCCTCCTGGTTTGAGAGTCATAGTCCTTCAAAAAGACAAAGCTGTAAATTTTATTTATATATATATATATATATATATATATATATATATATATATATATATATATATATATATATATATATATACTATTATATTTTTAATACTGGACCTGCACTTTTAAGAATTTCCACTGCTGATCAAGAATAAGGATTTTATTTTTAATTATTGTTTCAATATGTGCAGATTAATTCAGAACACGTATTTTAACTGCTTCCGAGAAAGCGGTGTGTCTAGTACAGGGCCTGTCAATTAAGAATTTGAAATATTATAAATGTAGCTACAGTAGTGTTTCTTATTCGGAAATAATACTTCCTAGTGTTTCTTCAATTACGTGTTGTCTTATTTTACTGTGTGATAATTCAGCCTGCTATGTTCTGTTCCATTCGTTTTGTCCTAGTCAGCTTAACACGTTTCGCTTTTTGACGTTTTGGTTTTGGAGAATTGTCATGTTCATGTGTGTGTGTGTGTGGGGGGGGGGGGTGGGGGTGGGGACTCGACTCCAGGCGGGTGTGGGGGGTGGGGATGGGACTGAGTGATGAGCCTCTCCAATGGGATATAATAATAATAATAATAATAATAATAATGGATACTTATATAGCACACTATCCAGAAATCTGCTCTAGGTGCTTTACAAAAACGCTTTTGATAACATAAAACATTATATCTATGTTACATACACACACCAAAATGTGACCACACACACACACACACACACACACACACACACACACACACACACACGCACGCACGCACGCACGCACGCACACACACTGCATACATACATTTTAACATACATGTGTATCTAACAGCTACCCTAACACATACACACACATAGGCAGGCACATACTTACATAAACACACGTACACACAATACACATTCATATACATGCATGTAGTTGTGGGCCTGCCACAACTGAACTTGATGCGAGGGAATCAGAATGACGGAGGTTATCAGGGAGCTTGTTCCACGTCTTTGGCGATTGAAAAGAAAACGATCTGTGTCCATAGGTCTTACTTCTGACGTGAGGTATCCTGAGAAGTCGAGTATCAGAGGAAGAAGGGATATATAATAGTATATTAGACAATTAGGCTAAATCATTTCCCATGAAAAATGTTCTGTCTGTCGACATCGAATTTCGCTCACAACAGGAAAAATAACCAATCATTGTGAATGCACTTCCTGAGAGGAGACAGAACAAGTCAAAACGTTTTATTCGGTCAGGTTTACTGTCACATTGATTTCTTTCTCACAAAGTCTAGCGCAGTTATCTGACATAGTGACACACTGTGACAGTCATTTTATCATTTCTTTGTGGACATAGGAACACGGTAGGCCGTGGAAGTTACACTGAAGCACACATCTGAATAGGGGAGCAGCAATTCTGCCAGGTAAAGGTCATCCATCTGAAATCACTGTGGCATTTTTTTTTTTTCAACGTAGCTCGCTAATCTGAAACGTTTTATCTAAAACATGACCGAATGGATATAAAAACCACTGTGTTTTTCCCTCATGGTAACGGTCTAATACACGGGCATCCAAGTTGTATTTCCTCGGGAAATCAGACAGCTGGTGTCACCCATTGTACGAGGGTCATTCAATAAATAAGGTGAATTTTTCGGTATAAGGACTTCTAATACAGATAGAAGCCTACTTTTTTTTTTTTCAACGTAGTCTCCCAGCACTGTCACACACTTTTCCCATCTGTGCATAAGCTTCCGTATTCCCTCAGCGTAAAAATCTTTGGACTGATGTCTCAGCCAGTCGCTCCAGGCCTTCCAGGACTGTCTTCATCCTCAACACTGCTCCGTCCTTCTTTAAACAATTTAGCCCACTTGTAGACATTTTTTCGGCTGAAACATGTGGCACCATACACAGTTGACATTCTCCTATGAATTTCAACTGGTTTGCACCCTTCAGCAACCAAAAACTTGATAACTGACCGCTGTTCAATCCTGGAGCATGCTTCTTGGTCGGCCATCTTTGTTAATCGCCAAAACTCTCAAAGTTTTTTTTTAATCTGCAAAACAAATTAAATCCATGTGAAAAAGAATTAAAAAAAAAAAAAGAAAAAAAAGTAAGCTTCTATCTGTATTAGAAGTCCTTA
>NC_134897.1:2485957-2498457 GCF_041734735.1 Babylonia areolata
TGTTTGTGGCCACGTCAATAACATATCACATTTTCATTAGCAAAGGATGTTTGTGGCCACGTCATAATATATCACATTATCATTAGCAAAGGATGTTTGTGGCCACGTCATAATATATCACATTGTCATTAGCAAAGGATGTTTGTGGCCACGTCATAACATATCACATTGTCATTAGCAAAGGATGCTTGTGGTCACATCAGTGATACATCACATTGTCATCAGCAAAGGATGTTTGTGGTCACATCAGTGATACATCACATTGTCATTAGCAAAGGATGCTTGTGGTCACATCAGTGATACATCACATTGTCATCAGCAAAGGATGTTTGTGGCCACGTCATAATATATCTAATTGTCATTAGCAAAGGATGCTTGTGGTCACATCAGTGATACATCACATTGTCATCAGCAAAGGATGTTTGTGGTCACATCATAACATATCACATTGTCATCAGCAAAGGATGTTTGTGGTCACGTAATAACATATCACATTGTCATTAGCAAAGGATGTTTGTGGCCACGTCATAATATATCTAATTGTCATTAGCAAAGGATGCTTGTGGTCACATCAGTGATACATCACATTGTCATCAGCAAAGGATGTTTGTGGTCACATCATAACATATCACATTGTCATTAGCAAAGGATGTTTGTGGTCACGTCAATAACATATCACATTGTCATTAGCGAAGGATCTTTTGTTTGTGGTCAGGTCAATCAAATATCTCACAGTCATTAACGAAGGATATTTGTGGTCACATCAATAATACATCATATTGTCATTAGCAAAGGATGTTTTGTTTGTGGTCAGGTCATAACATATCACATTGTTATTAGTAAAAGGTGTTTGTGGTCACTTACTAACATATCACATTGTCATTGACAAAGGATCGTACAGTCTTAATATCTCTCTCTCTCTCTCCCTCTCTCTCTCTCTCTCTCTCTCTCTCTCTCTCTCTCTCTGTGTCTGTCTGTCTCTCTGTCCTCAAAGGTTGCTGCTCGATTCGTCCACAGAAAAAATCTGAACACATTAATCATCAAATTTACTCCAAACATTTGTGACAGCTTCAAGGGTTGTAAAAACTGGATTTTATTGTATGCATCTTCCAAGTCAACTGCTACTGCTGTTTCTTCTCTCCTTGGAAATCCTTCACTTACCTCATAAGCGAGAGAAGCCCTATTTTCAAATGTACGTTTACCTGTTCTGTACCCACGTTGACTTGGAGGGAGAAATGCATTTGTTCAAGATTCCTTGCGAGTATTTTGGTTATTAGGCGTTCAATGTTTTGCATAGTTAGGATCCGGTAGCCCCTTACCTGACGATTATCCTTCTCTGATATTGATATGGGTTTTAAGAAGCTGTGTGACTAGTCCTCTGGCACATTTATGTTGTGGAAACTGTTTTGATATGGACTGAATGGTTTGCTTCTGTCTTCTTCCGATAGCTGCTAGATATCCGAGTGGCGAACCTTGTCTGGGCCAGAGGCTCTACATTTCTTGCATTTTGTTTCTGCTTCATTCAGACCATTTTTGTGATGTAATCCTCAGGTCCACTTTGCAAAGGATTTTGCTTCTTTTCATCGAAGTTTTTTTCTTTATTGTTGTTGTTGTTGTTTGTTTGTTTTATATTATTTTTTATTGTTTGTTTGTTTGTTTTGTATTTTGCTGCCCCATCATCTGCACCGTTTCAGTAGCATTACCCCCACGCCGCTCATTCCGAGTCCCCCACACATGGCCACACCCGACGACAATAATGGATTAGTCGCGGAGCCAGAGTTAGCACCTCCCCCCACCACCCCTCTTCCCAGGCCCCCCTCTCACCAGGATGGAGACCGCCACCTGATCGCTCCATGAAACAGCCGTCACTGAAGTCACTGACCTGACTCACCCTAAGCAAGGAAGAGGAGGGTGATCTGAGGTCACCATGAGAGATGGGCATTGAGGCCACATAATTTGGGACTTTTTTATATTGATGATGATGACGGAGGCGGAAGATGACGACGATGATGATAAAGATGCTGCTATGGAGGTCCATTAGGTTTGGGAATACGTGACAAGGCTGTACTCTACGCTTCCTGTCATAATGATAACCATCTTTCTTAAATTTTTTACTCGCATTGTTGCATGAACCGTTTGAGCAGAATTGATCCTTTATTTTCATTTATTCTGTCTGTTGCTTGGTTCTGACTATTATTGTGCCAGTCTTTCCTTCCAGCCTATGATAGATTTGCCAGGACTGTCAATATCATAGCTGAGTGCATCGCAAAACTGTTTCCAGCCGTTGTCTTTTGCTTCTTGTGCTGACTTCGATTTGCTTTTTTGACTCACTTGTGTAAACAAATTGAGTCTTGTAAACAAATTGAGTCAATGTTATAATTCGGTTTTTGGTTGTGTGTGTGTGTGTGTGTGTGTGTGTGTGTGTGTGTGTGTGTGTGTGTGTGTGTGTGTGTGTGTGTACTTTGTCTGCCACTACCAAATTTGGCTTAAACATAGTAGGAAAAAAATCTTCACAGTCATACCAATAACAGATAGTACGTCTCCCGAATTTAGCCGTATTTCCCAATCATTACCGGTTTATTTCGTTGTTGCGGTTCCGGATTCCGAAAACACTGTCACACCTTTCCAGCTGCCGGAACGAAGGCTATGTCTGGTAAGAAGACGCCATGACCTCGTTTTTCTTGTTCACAATTAAAAGCAAAGAATACGAATTCTGGACAGAACACACACAGTGACGCTAACTACTTTATTGGCATGTTGGTAATGTTCAACTTTAGAATACTAAACTCAGGGGGGCTGTTTAGACGAAAAACAAAGAGTGTCTTAGGCTCACCTCGATGCGCTAAGTTGAATGGAACCCTCAGCTAAGCTGTACGACCACTACTTTCCCATGAAACTGCGACAATTTTATACACAGTAAGCTCAGCCGATCACAGCCAGAGCAACCACCTGCAAGCCATTTTGACTGCTGATCACCCACGTGATCAGCAGTCAAAATGGCGTGCAGGTGGGGAAGAAGTACTCAACTTACTGTGTATTTGTCGTAGTTTCATGGGAAAGGAGTGGTCCTAGAGCTTAGCTGAGGGTTCCATTCAACTCAGCGCATCGAGGTGAGCCTAAAACACCCTTTGTTTTTCGTCTAAACAGCCACCCTGAGTTTAGTATTCTAAAGTTGAACATTACCTGGTATGTTTATTGCATATTGATATCACTGAATTAATTAGAACGAACATAACAGAAAAATGAATTGACCGTTTCACTGAGTTGAGGTCATCCTTGTCTAGACTGATCTGTGCGGATCTTGACAAAACATGTTGCAAAGTCTGACGTGACGGCAACGTCTCCTTTACCACCAAATTAAAAGAATTTCTTAAATAATCATCAGCGTGTTTACTGCTTATGACTTTTTAAAGTGTATACTGAATTAACTAGGATGAACAGAAAAGAGAAATTGAATGGACAGTGTCGTAGGTTCTCAGTGAGTGCAAAGAGAAGCTTGTCGAACACAGATCTCTGCAGATCTGTTAAACACACACACACACACACACACACACACACACACACACACATTGCAGTGTATTTGAGGCGATGGGAACGTCTCCTTTACATCGTACTTTAAAGAAATTCTTATATGCCCGAGATATACCAAAATGACATGATTTAAACGGCGTTATCACTTCGATTATCATTGTCGATTTATTCCGCTACAACAACATGCTCAAATAATATTTTTTGAATGTCATCATTGGGCCCGCGTTATCCCAAGGTATAAAAGTTAAAACCACTCATTCTGGACCCGAACATCCATGGTTCGAATCTGCTTTGAAGCCTTTCTTTTTTTTAACGCGAAGCTTTATATAATCATTATAACAAATACAGAACACATTCCAACAAACTTATCTTTGTAATTTGTTTTTCTTTAAGTGTGTATCCCAAGTGAGTCTTGATGGCCTTGCCTTTTTGATTTTCGTTTTTCATTCCTTTTTTTTTTTTCTTTTTTTCGGGAGAAGGTTGTGTTCTTTGTTTATGCCGAAGTCTAACAGCATCGTGTTTTTCTCTCCAGCTCTGTGTGTGTGTCCACAGTGAGGGCTGAACACTTTGCTTATCGTTCAGCACACTCCTTTTAGTTCTTCCGTCTGCTAATTTTTCGATTATGTTTATCACTGTCTTCGGACTGAAATGGATGATCAGGTGTGACACTTCGCTTTTTGATGGCTTCTGTAAACTGAAAACTACAGGGGAATGATCATTGCCTTGATGTGGAAATGTCTCTCTTTGACAGCTGCTCTTCTGCTGTCATCCTGCCACCAAACAATAACTCCACATCTTTTGCCTGTTTGGGGGTGGGTGGGTGGGTGGGAGGGGGGTGGGTCTGGTGTAATGCACCTGATCCCTGCGAGGCACGTTTTTGTTAGAAGCCACAGAAGGTTGTTCTGTTTGGGGAAGATGTATAGAATAGAATAGAATACTTGTTATTGTCATAAAACCTTAAAGTTTATAAGACACAATGAAACATAAACATGAGCATATTAAGAAGAGAAACATTCATGAACAAATTTCGCCAGCCTTGGCTGTATTTTTGTATATGTTCGGCTCTCGTGACAGAGCCTCTTATCAGGGAAGGGCAATGGATGTCTACCTCTGTGGATTCCGTCAGCCTGGTGTTACCCCAAGGCCAGACTGCACAGTTAGTCACTGTTTAACCCAACAGCTGTCCACCCCCTTGGCACTGTATGAAAGCCGTGTGACTGGGGATTGTAGGCAGGGTTTCAGCTCTCTTGAAGGGGATGTGAGGGAGATGTGTCTCTCCGTATATTACAATATGTAGAATGTTGTACGTAGATGCCGATGACAGTTCTTGAAGTGAGCTTTCTGAATGAACTCCCTTACAATTAATTTTAAACTTGGCGGCAGGTTTCGGCTATTTCAAAGAATTTCCTCAACAACTGGAAAACCGCACAGCAAAGATAAAGAAACAAGTGGAATTACACAGATAAACAAAGAACACACACACACACACACACACACACACACACACACACACACACACACACACACACTACACACACACACACACACACACACACACACACACACACACACACACACACACACACTACACACACACACACACACACACACACACACACACGCACACACACACACACACTACACACACACACACACACACACACTACACACACACACACACACACACACACACACACACACACACACACGCACGCACGCACGCACGCACACACACACACACACACACACACACACACACACACACACACACACACACACACACACACACACACACACACACACCGCAATTTTATTTGATTTTGCGACAGAGGAATCTCTCAGCAAGTTTTTCAGTTCAAAAGATAGCCAGCGAAATTGGTGGCGTGTTCATTCCTTGTTTCTGCTTGTGGGGAGACGATGGGGCTGTAGGAGGAGGAGGAGGAATAGCGCATGCTGACGCTGACCAGATCATACGGGGACAGGGAGACCAGTGTGGAGGTGCGGGACTGGCGGAACACTGTCGGGCCCTGTCGGTCATCACTGTTTAACGCCCCGCCAACCACTGTGGAGTTGACCTGGCCAAGGTAGATAAACAACAAAGTGCATTAACAAGCATATCATTCCAGTTTGTTTCGTCCTCAGAAAGAAAAGATCTGAGCACATCACTCCTCTTTTGCAACATCTCCACTGGCTCCCTGTCTCACACCGAATAAAGTACAAGATCAGCACTCTATGTTAAAAATGTATTCACAAAACTGCACCTTCCTATCTCTGTGGCTGCCTTCACCTCTACACTCCATCTCGCTCACTACGATCGGATTCGGATCCACTCTGTTTACGCATACCCAGATTCAAACACTCGACTGTTGCCCGCCGTTCTTTCTCTGTCTCTGGACCTTGCGATTGGAATGAACTTCCTCTTTCGCTTCGTCAAGTCTCCACTCTCAGCTCTGTCAAGTCTGGCCTTAAAACCCACCTCTTCCCAAAATAGCCTCCCTTGCCTGCCTCTTCCTTGTCTTTAGTTTCTACAGTATTAGAGTTATGCATGCGTGTGAATGACTGGTGCGAAAGCGCTTTGGTTTGTCTCTGCACAAGATTCAGCGCTATATAAATACCATTATTATTATTATTATTATTATTATTAAGAGGGTGGCAAAGTGGCCACGACACTCATCTGCCAATACAGAGTCAGTGAGGGTCTGGGTTCGAATCCTGCTGTCGCCTTTTCTCCTGCGTTTGACTGGAAAATCAAACTGAGCGTCTAGTCGTTCGGATGAGACGATACAACAAGGCCCGGTGTGCTGCACGTGTTTGGTGCACGGAAAAGAACCCAGGACGAGTGTTGTTCTTTGGTAAAATTCTGTAGCAGACATGTACTCTGATAGGTACACACACACACACACACACACACACACACACACATATATATATATATATATACATGCATGCACTCAAGGCCTGACTTAGCGCGTTGGGTTATGCAGCTGGTCATGCATATGCCTAGCAGATGTGGTGTAGCATATATGGATTTGTCCGAGCGCAGCGACGCCTCCTTGAGAAACTGAAAGTGGAACTGATACTTGTTTATTCAACCGTTGAAATGAGGGTTCACCTCTTTCAATAGACCCATGTTGTGTTTCAGAGCAACACATTACAATGTCATAAACAGCACTTGGATGCGTGTGGTCGAGTCGATTGGACATCTGATCGAGAGTTGCCCAGTGCTCAACGCTGGAGGCCACATTTCCGAATGGTGTTGTGTCCTGGGCAACACCCGATAATCCATACTTCACCCGGCTGTGAATATTTCCCTGTTTTACACGACCCGTGTTCGTGAAGACATAGTGCTTCGTTGCATCTCGAAACGCTTTTTACGGGCGTCCTCACTCCAAACAAGTACGACAAATTTTAAATCGGTGGATCGACTTAGAGGTAGACTGAAGGCCTGACCCAACACCCACCTCTCCGATCCAATATGCCATTCCTGGAAAATGGCTACACGTTTTCGGGGTAAGAGGTGTGAGTGTGTATGAACTTTTCTCTTCAAATTATGGCGGAAATTGAACTTAGCTTCGTTTAAAAAAAACAAAAAAAACAACAAAAACAAACCTAAAACGTTTTTAAAACGCTCATTCGCAATGAAAGTTACGTTTTACAGATTCTGGACCGAAGACTGTTAAAGACTGTTGATTTGTATCTTTTCTTTCCAGGACATTTTACATGATGTGTTCGAAGATACACGGTTGCAGTTCAGAAACTACCACCAGTAACCAGAAGACTTCTCAACGGACTGCCGAATACGAGTTTCAGTATGGCGTCCATTTGGCTGCAGCTTTCCTGGTCAATGAGCTGTCTAATTTAAAGATCAGTGGATGAAAACACCCATGCGCGTTAAATCTCACTCGGAAATACTAGTCAACCAGGGAGAAGCAGCCCTCGATCGTAAGAGAAGACATAAAGCACCAAAGAAATCACACACACACACACACGCACACACACACACGCACACACCCACACACGCACACACACACACACACACACACAAACACACACACACACACACACACACACACACGCACGCACACACATCACATCACATCGCGCCCTGTCAACCCACCATGATAGCAAAGCTGCTGTAGAAAGCATGTCGACCTTCGAGCAGTAGAGAGGCCGTGAGGTAGTACACTCCATTCACAGGTGGCCGGAAGACGCTGGTGCTCCTGTTATAGCCCTGTCCCTCGTTCAGTGCCACCGCCTCAAAGGGGACCTGATGCAAAACACAGCTTGCCTGGTGTGACACAAAACACAGCTTGCCCGATGTGACACAGAACACAGCTTGCCCGATGTGACACAGAACACAGCTTGCCCGATGTGACACAGAACACAGCTTGCCCGGTGTGACAGAACACAGCTTGTCAGATGTGACACAGAACACATGTCAGATGTGACACAGAACACAGCTTGCCCGGTGTGAGGGAACACAGCTTGCCCGGCTTGCCCGGTGTGACACAGAACACAACTTGCCCGGTGTGACAAAGAACACAACTTGCCCGGTGTGACACAGAACACAGCTTGCCCGGTGTGACACAGAACACAACTTGTCAGATGTGACACAGAACACAACTTGCCCGATGTGACACAGAACACAGCTTGCCCGGTGTGACACAGAACACAACTTGTCAGATGTGACACAGAACACAGCTTGTCAGATGTGACACAGAACACAGCTTGTCAGATGTGACACAGAACACAGCTTGTCAGATGTGACACAGAACACATGTCAGATGTGACACAGAACACAGCTTGCCCGGTGTGAGGGAACACAGCTTGCCCAGCTTGCCCGGTGTGACACAGAACACAACTTGCCCGATGTGACACAGAACACAACTTGCCCGATGTGACACAGAACACAACTTGCCCGATGTGACACAGAACACAGCTTGTCAGATGTGACACAGAACACAGCTTGCCCGATGTGACAAAGAACACAACTTGCCCGATGTGACACAGAACACAGCTTGTCAGATGTGACACAGAACACAGCTTGTCAGATGTGACACAGAACACAGCTTGTCAGATGTGACACAGAACACAGCTTGTCAGATGTGACACAGAACACATCTTGCCCGTTATGGTGCATAACTCAGCATACCCGTTAACTCTCTCCATACGAACGGCGAAAGAGACGACGTTAACAGCGTTTCACCCCAATTACCACCATCAAAATATTGCAAGCGGAAGGCTCTTATACTGAAGAGGTGAATGTTGACAAAGAATACCACAATTCTGACGACGGAAGCTAAAGGTTGGGTCATTCAGACACCCACTGGACATCCGAGGTGTCTGTGTAGAGGAGAAGAGAGGACTGGCCGTACTGAGTGAGTTAAGATACAGAATGCAACGTGCCCAGTCTGACACAGTAATCAACGTGCCCGGATTAGCCACAGACCACATATTGCCCGACATACATAGAATACAATTCCAGGTATGACATAGAATACGGATTTCCCGATATGACATAGACTACAACCTGACCGTTATGATACAGAACGCGACCTACAACTTGCCTGGTATAGACACAAACAGCAACAAGCCCAGTCTAGACACAAACAGCAACTTCCCGGTATAGACACAAACAGCAACGTGCCCAGTCTAGACACAAACAGCAACTTGCCCGGTATAGACACAAACAGCAACTTGCCCGGTATAGACACAAACAGCAACTTGCCCGGTATAGACACAAACAGCAACTAGCAACTGGCCCGTTATAGACACAAACAGCAACAAGCCCAGTCTAGACACAAACAGCAACTTGCCCGGTATAGACACAAACAGCAACGTGCCCAGTCTAGACACAAACAGCAACTTGCCCGGTATAGACACAAACAGCAACTTGCCCGGTCTAGACACAAACAGCAACGTGCCCAGTATAGACATAAACAGCAACGTGCCCAGTCTAGACACAGCGACGTGCCCGGTATAGACACAAACAGCAACTAGCAACGTGCCCGGTATAGACACAAACAGCAACTTGCCCAGTCTAGACACAAACAGCAACGTGCCCGGTATAGACACAAACAGCAACGTGCCCAGTCTAGACACAAACAGCAACGTGCCCGGTATAGACACAAACAGCAACTAGCAACTGGCCCGGTATAGACACAAACAGCAACTGGCCCGGTATAGACACAAACAGCAACTGGCCCGGTATAGACACAAACAGCAACGTGCCCAGTCTAGACACAAACAGCAACTTGCCCAGTCTAGACACAAACAGCAACGTGCCCAGTATAGACACAAACAGCAACTTGCCCGGTATAGACACAAACAGCAACTTGCCCAGTATAGACACAAACAGCAACTTGCCCGGTATAGACACAAACAGCAACGTGCCCAGTCTAGACACAAACAGCGACGTGCCCGGTATAGACACAAACAGCAACGTGCCCAGTATAGACACAAACAGCAACTTGCCCGGTATAGACACAAACAGCAACTTGCCCGGTCTAGACACAAACAGCAACGTGCCCAGTATAGACACAAACAGCAACTTGCCCAGTATAGACACAAACAGCAACTTGCCCGGTATAGACACAAACAGCAACGTGCCCAGTCTAGACACAAACAGCGACGTGCCCGGTATAGACACAAACAGCAACGTGCCCAGTCTAGACACAAACAGCAACTGGCTCGGTATAGACACAAACAGCAACTTGCCCAGTCTAGACACAAACAGCAACGTGCCCAGTCTAGACACAAACAGCAACGTGCCCGGTATAGACACAAACAGCAACGTGCCCAGTCTAGACACAAACAGCAACGTGCCCAGTCTAGACACAAACAGCAACTTGCCCGGTATAGACACAAACAGCAACTTGCCCGGTATAGACACAAACAGCAACTAGCAACTGGCCCGGTATAGACACAAACAGCAACTGGCCCGGTATAGACACAAACAGCAACGTGCCCAGTCTAGACACAAACAGCAACTTGCCCGGTATAGACACAAACAGCAACTAGCAACTTGCCCGGTATAGACACAAACAGCAACGTGCCCAGTCTAGACACAAACAGCAACGTGCCCAGTCTAGACACAAACAGCAACGTGCCCAGTCTAGACACAAACAGCAACTTGCCCGGTATAGACACAAACAGCAACGTGCCCAGTCTAGACACAAACAGCAACGTGCCCGGTATAGACACAAACAGCAACTTGCCCGGTATAGACACAAACAGCAACTAGCAACTGGCCCAGTCTAGACACAAACAGCAACGTGCCCAGTCTAAACACAAACAGCAACTTGCCCGGTATAGACACAAACAGCAACGTGCCCAGTCTAGACACAAACAGCGACGTGCCCAGTCTAGACACAAACAGCGACGTGCCCGGTATAGACACAAACAGCGACGTGCCCAGTCTAGACACAAACAGCGACGTGCCCGGTATAGAAACAAACAGCAACGTGCCCAGTCTAGACAAACACAAACAGCGACGTGCCCGGTATAGACACAAACAGCGACGTGCCCGGTATAGACACAAACAGCGACGTGCCCAGTCTAGACACAAACAGCGACGTGCCCGGTATAGACACAGAGCGTGGTGTAACATAAGAGTGAATCTGGCATAGATCATAATATGTGAATGGCTCTAACACAGAACGCGCATAATATGATCTGACAGAATAACATAGAACGGGCGTAGCATGATCTGACTGAATAATATAAATGGCTCTGCTACAGAAGACGTGTAGGGTCTGACTCTGAACAATATAATTATAGCAGGATCTGCCATAGAACACGTATAGCTAGATCTACCATAGACATCACAGAACTATTGCTACTACTACTACTACTACTACTACTACTACTAAGAAAGATGCTTATATCTTCAGTCTGCAGGAGACACACCCACTGATACAGACATAACATTTTATTCGAGCTAGTTGGGGTTATAATGTTTGGCTCAGTGGCTCTAAATAAAAAAATAAAAAAAAAATAAAATAAATGGTGAGCCACACTCTTCAACAACAAATTTGAATATATTTTTTGATGGTGTTGGAAATCAGCATGGATGTTATATTGTGATTAGTATTGAATTTAAAACAAAGACGTAGATCTTGGTGAACGTGTATGGACTTAGCAGTGGTGATAGACCAGACTTTGGGGGGGGGGGGGGAGGGGGAGTGAACACATGGAACATAATTAATGGTAATGAACATGTGACAATTACTGGGGACTGGAACTGTACTTTAAGTATGGACTTAGATATACGGGACAATTAATTTTAAGTACAGAAAATCGTCCGAAGACACGAAAATAAAAGTGTGAAATCATGATAAAACTGTGATATTTTTGTTGTCTTTAGAAAAAACACATATCCAGATAAATATATATAAAAGTGTGAAATCATGACAAACTGTGATATTTTTGTTGTCTTTAGAAAAACACATATCCAGATAAAAGCGCATATACATCGCGTAAATTTAACTGGATGAAAATACTACTACTATTACTACTACTTCTACCACCACCACTATTACTACTACTACTGCTGCTGCAGCTTATATATATATATATATATATATATATATATATATATATATATATATATATATATATATATATATATATATATATATATGATAGTCAGTCGTGTCCGACTATGACCATCAGAACAGCAGAGGAGGCAACTGCTGTTCCGACTATTTGGGCCAGAATTTGATTATAGTGGAGAGTGTCTTGCCCAAGTACATCCCCACTCTCTCGGCCAAGAGGGTTTTAGGACAGTCGGCGTTGGGATGGTTCCCAACGGCCAACTAGCCCACAAGGCTGCAGCACTAAGAGCCAGTGCAATTTTGCCTCCTAGTTTGAGAGTCATAGTCCTTCACACAATGACTCTTCCCATTGACTGGAGAAACCATTGATAATACAGCCCCCACTTTGATACTACTACTACTCTACCAACGCAC
>NC_134897.1:2508457-2510957 GCF_041734735.1 Babylonia areolata
TATATATATATATATATACATATACACGCGCGCGCGCACGGGGAGAGAGAGAGAGAGAGAGAGAGAGAGAGAGAGAGATTCAGATTCAGATTCAGATTATTTATTCATTAATAGGCCTAGGCCCCTTATGAAGGGGTAAGTGACAATATAAGTAATAACAAGCAAAATGAAAATATATAACCAACCATAATAAGTACACATATTACATAAACGCTGCAATGAAGTACAGCATCTTAAGATGTCACGATATCCCGAAGTTTGAATGCCTGGTGTAAAAACAGTGCCAGATTCCATATATCAGCATGTCTCGTGGATGACAATAATAAACTCAGTTTGAATAAACATGGCTGTCGATAGTACTTAGGTGGTATATATTTTTCTCTAATTCTACAAAGAGCTGGACAACGAAAAACAAAATGTACCTCGTCTTCTTTGTCTTCTTTACATAGTGGGCAAATTAAATCATTGTCAGTAAAATCTCTGTATCTATAGTAATGTGTAATGTGTAACTAAGTCTGACACGCCTAACCTAAATCTTGTTGTTACATACTTCAAATACATGTCCATGTTGCATACCAAGTACTGTTTAACATCATGCGTATGTCCAAAAGTTCTATAGAAACTAAATCTTTCACTGTTTTGAATATGGTAATTCCAGTCCTGCCATCTACAATCAATCAAGCGTTGCCGGAAAAGTCTTACAAACTGATTTATACTACCAACACCTGATTCAACCATGCATCACCAAATCCATATCTAAATAAACAAATACGTACATCTGTGACCCAATTTCTCTTTCCTCTAATATTTTATACAACATTTTGTAAGCTCTATAACGTATTCTACAATCTTCCATTTGTAACAACTTAAGCCAATAACGTATACACTGTATAGCAGAGTTAATATATATCGGATGTCTATTTGTTTCACCATAAACAAGATCATTAGGTGTACGCAGATCTACGCCTAGAAATTTCTTCAACGCAAACAAGTGCACAGATTCACATTCCAACGCGGCTTTATGCAGACCCAATAATTCAGAACCATATTGCATGACGGGTTGTACCTGAACATCAAAAATTTTCAAAAACAATTGTAGAGAAGTATTATTTAACGAAGATAATCTTTTTATAACACACAATAAGACATTTTTGGCCCTGCTAGCAAGATCTTTACAAGCAGAAACAAAGCTCAAACGTGTAGTAAAATTTATCCCCAAATATTTATAAACATTGACAACAGGCATTGTAATACTATCATAAAACCATCTTTCCCGTGAACCTAAATATCCCCCCTTTCTAAGTACAATGATGTTACTCTTACACATGTTGACTTTCAGTTGAAGGGAACTTGCTGCACGTTGTAAGTTATTCAGCTGAGTCTGTAGACCAACAATAGTTTCTGACAAAAGTACAACGTCATCTGCTAATAACAAGATAAATAATTCAAATGCATCAAAAGAAAAAGTGGCACCATGTCTTCCGTTATTAATAACATCAATGGCCAGTTCATTTATGAAAAGGGAGAACAACACTGGACTGCACACATCACCTTGTTTTACTCCAGCTGTACAGGCTATATAATCTGTTAACTGTTCACCACATCTAACTCTACATTTTACGGTATCATAAATACTCCGAATACACTTATACAATTTACCTCTTATACCATTTTTCAACAATATTGGCCATAGCAGATGTCTGTTTATGGAGTCGAAGGCTTTCTCGAAGTCAATGAAGGCTACATAAAGTTTACGATTATTAGAAAATTGCTTTTGTACCAGTGCCAAAAGAGCAAACATATGATCTGTTGTTGAATATCCTTTCTTAAAGCCGGCTTGGTGGTCTCCGGTAATGTCATTTTCTTGTACCCATTCTTGTATTCTATTATTTAATATTGTACTAAACATTTTGCTACTTATATCACTAAGACAAATGCCCCTATAGTTATTTGGATTGTTGACATCTCCTTTCTTTAAAAGAGGTAAAATAACTGATTCTGTCCAGCTTTGAGGAAAGATACCCTTGTCAAACAGTGTATTAAATAATTTAACACAAAACTGTATAACATGGTCATTTGAATCCTTATACATTTCACCAACTATCCGGCCCAGCAGCTTTACGATTTTTCAGTTTCCTCATTGAATATAATACTTCCTCCCTGGAAATTGGACGGTTCATATAGTCATTAGACTCAACATACTGAACATCCCCATTTACATTACCATTAGCTGTATCTTTTTCTAACAACGTTTTAAAGTGATGAAACCATGTGCTGATACTGATGTCATTTCTTGGTTGTTTGAGAGAGAGAGAGAGAGAGAGAGAGAGAGAGAGAGAGAGAGAGAGAGAGAGAGAGAGAGAGAGAGAGAACAACAAAATAAAACAAACAAAACAAACGAACCAAGCCATCCAAAAGATTCAGCCCAATGCAGTAAAGAGTTGATAACCCAATCTTTAGCCGCTCCTGCTACAGTTATTAGCGCAAATCAGTCAGCTGC
>NC_134897.1:2530957-2533457 GCF_041734735.1 Babylonia areolata
ACTGGCCGTACTGAGTGAGATAACCTAGAATATATCTTCAACACGAGCACATTGTGAAGAGAAAAGAAAGGTCTGCTTCACACACTTCACTTTTCAGAATAGTTCTTCCGTCATTTTGCGAAAATCAGTTTCAGTTTCAGTAGCTCAAGGAGGCGTCACTGCGTTCGGACAAATCCATATACGCTACGCCACATCTGCCAAGCAGATGCCTGACCAGCAGCGTAACCCAACGCGCTTTGTCAGGCCTTGAGAAAAAAAAAGGAAATAAATAATAGATAAATACATTTTTTTTAAAAACTACTACTACTAATATGTATAAGGTGCAAAACCTTGATGAAGTGAACTATAAGCGTACAGAACAAAACAAAAAAAAGAAGAAAAAAATAAAATAAAATAAATAAATAGATAAATAAATAAATTAAATAAATAAATATAAAAGACAACAATGATGATAAATAAGCAAATAAATGTTAAAAAATATGCAGACACACATTCACACATACATACACATATGCATAACAGATATGCACCAAACATGCAGTTTCACAGATATGAAAGCACAGTCCAATACACATCGAAAATCAAAAGTTGAAAATAAGTTCCATGTTCCACAGCTTTTCATGAACATCGAGGCAGTGAATGAATGTCTATGTTCCGGGAGAAGAAGGCGGGATCCAGTCCTCACAAACCGCCGTGTTCACCTGCTTCTTCCTCTTCTTCTGCGTTCCCCGTGATCATGGTCTCAGACTTGCAGTCCTATGCTGGAGATGAAGGTGGTGGTCAGAGACAAAGACAATGACAAAGACAAAAGGGGAATAGATAAGCAAGTAACATGCTTTGTTACATCCAGCCCTCGCCCTAAAGAGGGAATAAAGCTAAAAAAAAAAAAAGCGAAAATGAGCACAAAATCAAAACGCAATCAAAATATACCATTATTTCACCATTCAAAGCCATTCCACAAAAGGAAGAAGAAGAGAAGAAAAGAAGAAAAAAATCATGAAATACACACACACACACACACACACACACACACACACACACACACGCACGCACACAAATGCACCCACTCAAGAGAGAGTGAGAGGGAACCCACAAATTGTCGAAAGCAATGTTGGATTTCAGGTGACGTCAATTTTTGTGAATAGGTACATTTTTAGATTTTGCTTAAAGTTGTGGTTAATAATATTTTTTTCAAACGTGATGGTAAATTATTCTAATACGTTCCCCCGCTGTATGTTAGGCTGGACTTAAAAAGAGAGGTATGACCAGTAGCTCCACTCTACTTTCCCCCGAGTCCCAGGTCCGCAGAGCCGCCAGTCGCTGAGGTGGGCCCTTTTGAGACTGAGGGCCCGGCCCGTCCCCGCCTGGTCCACAGGGACGACACCACATCGAATTATCCGTTTGTTTTGTCTGAGGCATGATCATTTAGAGGGTTGTGTGTGGACTCGTTGCCCCTACCGGAGTTCCCACGCTATGCCGGAGCATAGTCAGATTCCACGCCGACTTCGTTGGGTTCACCTTCCCCACCCACACTGAGGTACCTCGTTCACTCCGGGGTGGAGTGAGACAACTGGAGTAAACTGCCCTTCCCCAGGACACAGCATCATGCCCAAACAAGGCTTCCAACCCTGATTACTGGTGAACATTGGGGCACAGGTCCTGCACCACAGCGTTACTGGCATCTAGACTTGTCGTCTCTCTCATTCTCTCTCGCCTTGACTACTGTACCTCTCTATTGTCTGGTTTGCCTGCTTCATCTATTCGGTCCCTTCAGCGCATACAAAACTCTGCTGCCCGACTCGTCCTCAGAAAGAAAAGATCTGAGCATATCACTCTTCTTTTGCAACATCTCCACTGGCTCCCTGTCTCACACCGAATAAAGTACAAGATCAGCACTCTATACTACAAATGTATTCACAAATCAGCCCCTTCCTATCTCTGTGGCTGCCTTCACCTCTACACTCCATCTCGCTCACTACGATCAGCTTCGGATCCACTCTGTTTACGCATACCCAGATTCAAACTCTCGACTGCTGGCCGCCGTTCTTTCTCTGTCTCTGGACCTTGCAATTGGAATTAACTTCCTCTTTCGTTTCGTCAAGTCTCCACACTCAGCTCTTTCAAGTCTGGCCTTAAAACCCACCTCTTCCCAAAATAGTCTCCCTCCCTGACTCTTCCTTGTCTTCAGTTTCTCCAGTTAGAGTTATGCGTGCGTGAGAATGACTGGTGCGAAAGCACTCAGATTTGTCTATGCACAAGATTCAGCGCTATAAAAATACCATTATTATTATTATTATTATTATTATTATTATTACGGCGCCTCACTTAGTTTTCCCAAGCAAAGAACACCAACCAATTGCCGTGCAGTTAATGTTCTGGTCATTCAGCATACATGACTCACTTTGTCTCCAGTCTTTTGATTTTCTGGACAGGATACTAGTTGCTGTTTAGCTGTGGCTGTGATAGATGTTTGGATAAGCTGGTGGTTTCTGTTTCATTA
>NC_134897.1:2538457-2540957 GCF_041734735.1 Babylonia areolata
GAAGAAACAGGAGAAACAGGAGAAGAAGAAACAGGAGAAACAGGAGAAACAGGAGAAGAACAGGAGAAACAGGAGAAGAAGAAACAGGAGAAACAGGAGAAGAACAGGAGAAACAGGAGAAGAACAGGAGAAACAGGAAGAAGAAGAAGAAGAAACAGGAAGAAGAAGAAGAAGAAGAAACAGAAACAGAACAAGAAGAAACAGAAACAGAACAAGAAGAAACAGAAAAAGAAGAAGAAGAAACAGAAACAGAACAAGAAGAAACAGAAAAAGAAGAAGAAGAAACAGAAACAGAACAAGAAGAAACAGAAACAGAACAAGAAGAAACAGAAAAAGAAGAAACAGAAACAGAACAAGAAGAAACAGAAAAAGAAGAAGAAGAAACAGAAACAGAACAAGAAGAAACAGAAAAAGAAGAAGAAGAAACAGAAACAGAACAAGAAGAAACAGGAAGAAGAAGAAGAAGAAACAGAAAGAAGAAGAAGAAACAGAAACAGAACAAGAAGAAACAGAAACAAAACAAGAAGAAACAGAAACAGAACAAGAAGAAACAGAAACAGAACAAGAAGAAACAGAAAAAGAAGAAGAAGAAACAGAAGAAGAAGAAACAGAAACAGAAGAAGAAGAAACAGAAACAGAAGAAACAGAAACAGAAGAAGAAGAAACAGAAACAGAAGAAGAAGAAACAGAAGAAGAAGAAACAGAAACAGAAGAAGAAGAAACAGAAACAGAAGAAACAGAAAAAGAAGAAGAAGAAACAGAAACAGAAGAAACAGAAACAGAAGAAGAAGAAACAGAAACAGAAGAAGAAGAAACAGAAACAGAAGAAGAAGAAACAGAAACAGAAGAAACAGAAACAGAAGAAGAAGAAACAGAAACAGAAGAAGAAGAAACAGAAGAAGAAGAAACAGAAACAGAAGAAGAAGAAACAGAAACAGAAGAAACAAAAACAGAAGAAGAAACAGAAACAGAAGAAGAAGAAACAGAAGAAGAAGAAACAGAAGAAGAAGAAACAGAAACAGAAGAAGAAGAAACAGAAACAGAAGAAGAAGAAACAGAAGAAGAAGAAACAGAAACAGAAGAAGAAGAAACAGAAGAAGAAGAAACAGAAACAGAAGAAGAAGAAACAGAAACAGAAGAAACAGAAAAAGAAGAAGAAGAAACAGAAACAGAAGAAACAGAAACAGAAGAAGAAGAAACAGAAACAGAAGAAGAAGAAGAAAGAAAGAAAGAAAGAAGAATGGAAGGAAGAAGAAAGGAAGGAAGAAGAAAGGAAGGAAGAAGGACGACGACGACGACCAACACACACACACACACACACACACACACACACACACACACACACACACACACACACACACACACACAGGTAACGCGTCCGCCTAGGAAGTCAGAGAATCTGAGAGCGCATGTTCGAATCACGGCTCAGACGCCGATATTTTCTTCCCCTCCACTAGACCTTGAGTGGTGCCCTGGGCGCTAGTCATTCGGATGAGACGATAAACCGAGGTCCCGTGTGCAGCATGCTCTTAGCGCACGTAAAAGAACCCACTGCAACAAAAGGGTTGTTCATGGCAAAATTCTGAAGAAAAATCCACTTCGATAGGAAAAAATAAATAAAACTGCACGCAAGAAAAAAATACAAAAAAAAAAAAAAAAAATGGGTGGCGCTGTAGTATAGCGATGCGCTTTCCCTGGGGAGAGCAGCCCGAATTTCACACAGAGAAATCTGTGATAAAAAGAAATACAAATACAAATACGCACACGCACACGCGCACGCACACGCACACGCACACACACACGCACACACACACACGCACACGCACACACCTATATTCAGGCACAGCCACGCGATGGACAGAGGAAGAGAGGCAGACAGCGGTGAATAAGACATGAAGTCAATGAACCGTTGTCTTGGTCGGCGCGCGCGCGCGCGAACACACACACACACACACACACACACACACACACACACACACACACACACACACACACACACACACACACACACACACACACACGCA
Organism: Babylonia areolata; assembly: GCF_041734735.1. Classification (NCBI taxonomy): domain Eukaryota; kingdom Metazoa; phylum Mollusca; class Gastropoda; order Neogastropoda; family Buccinidae; genus Babylonia; species Babylonia areolata. Next base: position 2,540,482 of record NC_134897.1, read on the forward strand.
CTCAGTGAGATAGGGAGAGAGAGACAGATAGAGAGACAGACTGTCACGCGTGCTAAAGCGGACGTGCACCAGCCCCAAGATACCCCACAACAGACGCCACAACACAACAAGCCCACGCAGAAAAAAAAAAAAAATGTAATGCATTTAATGATTGTGTGTATATATCTATAGATGTATATAATATAAAATAAAATAAAAAGATCACCAAGAGCATACAAACAAAAACAAGAACAACACAAAAAAATACGGTAGCAGAACTACAGCCTTAGTCCTCCCACAACAAAGAAACGTCAGGAACGACAACTGACCGGGAGACTTTAGAAAATAAAATAAAATAAAATAAAATAAAATAAACTGGAAGCACAGGATAGTCTGTTCACATTAGAACCTCAGATTGACGGGCGCAAAAGCCGAATGGTCCTGGATCTGGATCTGGATCGATACGTCGCTACATCCATTTACTGGCATAAACGCGA
>NC_134897.1:2545957-2548918 GCF_041734735.1 Babylonia areolata
CACACACACACACACACACACACACACACACACGCACACACACACACACACACACACACACACACACACACCACAACACAACACACACAATCAGTTCTGGACAAAAAAAAAGAAAAGAAAAAAAAAGACCAAACTCAAACATTAGCATGATACATATTCATGAAACTCAACTCTCCCACTCCCTCACCATTCTATGGCATGACAACCTTGCCAGACATACATTTCTCCCTCTCTTCAGCCTTGAACAATGTTCAGATCTGACAGGTATCGACACATACTTCCGCCAGATCTCAAATACATACTTGACTGTACTCTCAAACGGGTCAGGAGCAGACGAAACTTTGTCCAGAGAGGAGAAAACGGGCTGGTTTCCGTTAACCCTTTCACCGCCAGTCAATTTAGAGGGCAAAATCCCCTTGTGCTATAACCACAGACATATGGTGTATAGCGATAGCTGGGGATTTCTCCTGTGATGTGTAGAAAATATGGCCTATCCTACCACCGAACATAAAGAGCAGTAGGTTCATGGATAACAGACCCATGATCTGGTCACCCTTCATTGACATGGGTCCTCTACCTAGCTGATGCTGAAATGCGAGTCTGGCAGTGAAAGGGTTAAAGGCAGAGCCGACAGCCGGGATCTCTAGGTTCGGGAAACTTGTTTATGGAAGGGAAAACGGCAAGGCTGTATGAGCGGAGAGACAGTGATGGAAGAATGTATAAAGTTGTGGAACAGCCTTCTAATCATCCCCTTATTACACGTTTTCTTGCAATGTTTTGCTTTGGTGTGTGTGTGTGTGAGAAGATCTGAACAAGAAATGGATTATGTTTGTTTTAATTACGCAAATCAAACTATGAACTATTGTTGTATTGTTGTTGTTGTTGTTGTTTGTTTCTTTTCTTCTTTTTTTTAATTTTTTATCAGAGATGAATGATTAAGACTTTATACTCACACATGCATACAGTCACACAGAGACAAACACAGACACACAGACACAGACACAGACACAGACACACACACACACACACACACACACACACACACACACACACACACACACACACTTATCGAATCGAAGCCTAATCAGCAAATGCACTACACTCTGTCCTCGACAGACAGTCCAAACAAACCGACACCGAACACTTCAACCCAGACTTCAGTGGGTCGCCGTCTCCACAGATCCTTGACAGGATTGGACTGTTCAGCCATAGCAGACACTGTTCAAGACCCATGGTGTGAACACTAACAGGGACAAATCCACAGAATTAAGGCCAGACACTACAGTTAAATAACGACTTTTTTTTCTCTTCGACTACATCTTTCTTTTTGACTACTAGGTGTATCATCCCTTGTGGATCACAAAAAAAAAGTGTTCTTAGATTTCTGTGAATACCTGTTGCTATGGAAACAAAGCAAAATGGCCGCCAAACAATGTATCAAACAAATCGGGTTTATGGTCTATGTGGTGCATGCAGACACTTTTTGTTACGTGGACTCGATACACAATGACATTATCTTCATTTTCACGTGAGATTGTTGTTGATTTTTCAATTATTGTACTTTTTATGAATTTTTGAAATTTTAGGTATTGCGAAATTCTCAAAATTTACAATGGGTAAAAAAAAATTGGAACTGCTATGAATTAAAACCCAAAGAATATTTTGATACATACTCGTGACAAAACTTCAATAACATGTCATAAAACAATCATGCAATGTCTCATGGCTGTAGGTTTACTCATCATTGAGCAAGTCTAAGGTATGTTGTCAAGGCCAGAAACCTGACGACTTGCGTCGAAATTGAACAAAATAAACACTTTCGTGATTCAGCAAGCAATCTTTATTGGCAATTTTTTTCATTGTTAAAGACATCTTTACAGTGCAAAAACTTATGCACATGATAGAAGAGATGTTCAAGAATCAAAATCCATCAAAATCCCAAATCATGAAAAATCATCATTTTGGTCTCTTTTTGCCATGTCCCCCCCTTAAGAGACAGACGGAGGCGACGTGACAGAATCGGTTGAACAGCGTTCAACAGTGATGAGACTTCCGAGCCCTCTTTGGGAACAGTATTGTGTTTCGTTCTTTGAGAAAGCTAGGTATACTTTCCTCCAACGATTTTCCTCACTCCAGCCAGGCGTAAAGGGGTACCCGACTTCATGTTCGGGAAGGATAAACGGGCGGAAGGAGAGGCCTGGGCCCCGTGTTTCTCATACCCAGTCTTTAGACACAGTGGATTTTCACTGCTGTGAGTGCTGTTAACTCTCTCCATACGAACGGCGAAAGAGACGACGTTAACAGCGTTTCACTCCAATTACCATCATCAAAATATTTCAAGCGGAAGGCTCTTATACTGAAGAGGTGAATGTTGACAAAGAATACCACAATTATGACGACGGAAGCTAAAGGTTGGGTCATTCAGACACCCACTGGACATCCGAGGGGTCTGTGTAGAGGAGAAGAGAGGACTGGCCGTACTGAGTGAGTTAAAGGCTGGGAGATCGTAACGACCTGGATGGAGACCACTACTATATCCCCGACACATATGGTTTGACATGTTTCCTTATTCAATCAATCTGATAAAAACATTGGAGAAAAAAAAAACAGAAAAAAAGCATAAAGTGGAGAAATATTTGCATTTGCATTTGTATTCGCATTTCTTTTTTTTATCACAACAGATTTCTCTGTGTGAAATTCGGGCTGCTCTCCCCAGGGAGAGCGCGTCGCTACACTACAGCGCCACCCATTTTTTTGTATATTTTTCTGCGTGCAGTTTTATTTGTTTTTTCGTATCGAAATAATAGCAGAATGCAGAATTTTTTTTTTCAAAGATAGAAAATACTAGCATGGACGAGACCCGGGGGAAAATAAAATCTCAGTAAGCTTCATCGGACATCTGTCAACTTATTTATTCCCCCCCCTTCTCCGGTCACGGAACAACGGATTTCTGCCTGATCC
>NC_134897.1:2549018-2554018 GCF_041734735.1 Babylonia areolata
TGCAATTTAAAAAATCACACAGGAATAAATTCATCTTTATGTCTTTAAATTGCAACTGCGGGGAGGTTGGCTCAGACAATTAGGAAAATAAAAATGAAATTGAGGAGAATAAATGCATTTGAATATAAACATCACTTTGCGATGTTGATTGAATATTATCCGGCATTGCCTTTTGGTAAATAGCAGAGCTACTTATGTTATTTCGAAATGTGGAAGAATTTAGCAGTGTTCATGCATTATTATCGAGTTCTTCCTCTTCTCACGTGAAACACTTACTGGTGGGTGTGGGCAATTAACGGATGCACGTGAATCCCGCGACGTGTGGTTCTAGAAGCCAGGGTTTCACTGATTGGTCAGGGCCGGAGACTGCTCTGCTCACATTATCTCAAAGACAGGACGTCACACAATTCATCCTGAGACACATTGCAGTCACTGGCATTGGTCGTTCTTGCATTTACTGCAATGTATGAAAGTGGTTCAAAGATCTGTCTGTCTCAGTTGCGATTTCTGTGAATAATTGTTTGTGTGTGTGTGTGTGTGTGTGTGTGTGTGTGAGAGAGAGAGAGAGAGAGAGAGAGAGAGAGAGAGAGAGAGAGAATTACTTTCTCTTTTTCCCTCTCCTCTCTCCCTCTCCCTCTTTCTCACTGTCTCTCTTTTTCGCGCGCGCACGCACACACACACACACACACACACACACACACACACACACACACACACACACACACACACATATGAGCAAGACAATACTTGGGACAAATAGAGAGGGGCGAGTGCATACCATTATACCCACGTCAGCAGCGAGAGATGAAGTTGATGGCGACTGGGTGATGTGCATTTACTGGGCTGTCTGTTGCTACGAGTGCTAGATGGAGCGATATCTCTATTTCTCGTGTGTAGTAGTAACTCTTCCCCCCCCCCTACCCCCCCCCCCCCCCCCCCCCCCCCCCCCCCCCCCCCTCTGTGGTAAAGTGCAGAAGTTTCCTTGGGGTCACGGGTGAGGTATCTAACTGTGCACGCTGTCCGACTGTCTGTCTGTCTGTTTGTCTGTCTGCCTGTCTCTCTTTCCCTCTTTGTTTATCGCACATGCACGGACACGCTGACACACAGTCATACACACAGACACACACATAGCACAGACACATACACACAGACCCAATAACACACACAACCATACACGCACAAACACACTGACACACAGTCACACACATAGACACACACAGAGACACATACATAGCACAGACATAATACACAAAGACCGAATAACACACACACACACACACACACACACACACACACACACACACACACACACACACACACACACACACACATGCGCATGCATACATACACATACACATGCACACATGGGGGAAGAGAGAGAGATACAGAGACAAACAGACATGAAGAAGAGAAACAGAGACAAGAGATAGACACCAAGAGACAGACACACCAAGAGATAGACAACCGAGAGATATACACACCAAGAGATAGACAACCAAGAGATAGACAACCAAGAGATAGACACACCAAGAGACAGACAACCAAGAGATAGACACACCAAGAGATAGACAACCAAGAGAGAGACACACCAAGAGATAGACACACCAAGAGATAGACACACCAAGAGATAGACACACCAAGAGATAGACACACCAAGAGATAGACACACCAAGAGATAGACACCAAACGATAGACACCAAGAGATAGACACACCAAGAGATAGACACACCAAGAGATAGACACAGGCACACCGAGAGATAGACACACCAAGAGACAGACACACCAAGAGATAGACACACCAAGAGACAGACACACCAAGAGATAGACACACCAAGAGACAGACACCAAGAGACAGACACACCAAGAGATAGACACCAAGAGACAGACACACCAAGAGACAGACACACCAAGAGATAGACACCAAGAGATAGACACACCAAGAGATAGACACACCAAGAGACAGACACCAAGAGATAGACACACCAAGAGATAGACACACCAAGAGACAGCCACACCAAGAGATAGACACCAAACGATAGACACCAAGAGACAGACACACCAAGAGATAGACACACCAAGAGATAGACACACCAAGAGACAGACACCAAGAGATAGACACACCGAGAGATAGACACACCAAGAGACAGCCACACCAAGAGATAGACACCAAACGATAGACACCAAGAGATAGACACCAAGAGATAGACACACCAAGAGACAGACACACCAAGAGATAGACACACCAAGAGATAGACACACCAAGAGACAGACACCAAGAGATAGACACACCGAGAGATAGACACACCAAGAGACAGACACACCAAGAGATAGACACACCAAGAGACAGACACACCAAGAGATAGACACACCAAGAGATAGACACACCAAGAGACAGACACCAAGAGATAGACACACCAAGAGATAGACACACCAAGAGATAGACACACCAAGAGATAGACACACCAAGAGACAGACACCAAAAGATAGACACACCAAGAGATAGACACACCAAGAGATAGACACACCAAAAGATAGACACACCAAGAGATAGACACACCAAGAGATAGACACCAAAAGATAGACACACCAAGAGATAGACACACCAAGAGATAGACACTAAAAGATAGACAACCAAGAGATAGACACACCAAGAGACAGACATTAAAAGATAGACAACCAAGAGATAGACACACCAAGAGATAGACACCAAGAGATAGACACACCAAGAGATAGACACACCAAGAGATAGACACTAAAAGATAGACAACCAAGAGATAGACACACCAAGAGATAGACACACCAAGAGATAGACAACCAAAAGATAGACACACCAAGAGATAGACACACCAAGAGATAGACAACCAAAGAGATAGACACACCAAGAGATAGACAACCAAAAGATAGACACACCAAGAGACAGACACACCAAGAGATAGACACCAAGAGATAGACACACCAAGAGATAGACACACCAAGAGATAGACACCAAGAGATAGACACACCAAGAGATAGACACACCAAGAGACAGACACTAAAAGATAGACAACCAAGAGATAGACACACCAGGAGACATACACACCAAGAGATAGACACCAAAAGATAGACACACCAAAAGATAGACACACCAAGAGATAGACACCAAGAGATAGACACCAAGAGATAGACACACCAAGAGATAGACACCAAGAGATAGACACACCAAGAGATAGACACACCAAAAGATAGACACCAAGAGATAGACACACCAAGAGACATACACACCAAGAGATAGACACCAAAAGATAGACTCACCAAAAGATAGACACACCAAGAGATAGACACACCAAGAGATAGACACCAAAAGATAGACTCACCAAAAGATAGACAACCAAGAGATAGACACACCAGGAGACATACACACCAAGAGATAGACACCAAGAGATAGACACACCAAGAGATAGACACACCAAGAGATAGACACACCAAGAGATAGACACCAAAAGATAGACACACCAAAAGATAGACAACCAAGAGATAGACACACCAGGAGACATACACACCAAGAGATAGACACCAAAAGATAGACACACCAAAAGATAGACAACCAAGAGATAGACACACCAGGAGACATACACACCAAGAGATAGACACCAAAAGATAGACTCACCAAAAGATAGACAACCAAGAGATAGACACACCAGGAGACATACACACCAAGAGATAGACACCAAAAGATAGACTCACCAAGAGATAGACACACCAAGAGATAGACACACCAAGAGATAGACACCAAAAGATAGACACACCAAAAGATAGACAACCAAGAGATAGACACACCAGGAGACATACACACCAAGAGATAGACACCAAAAGATAGACACACCAAAAGATAGACAACCAAGAGATAGACACACCAGGAGACATACACACCAAGAGATAGACACCAAAAGATAGACTCACCAAGAGATAGACACACCAAGAGATAGACACACCAAGAGATAGACACCAAAAGATAGACTCACCAAAAGATAGACAACCAAGAGATAGACACACCAGGAGACATACACACCAAGAGATAGACACCAAAAGATAGACTCACCAAGAGATATACACCAAGAGATAGACAACCAAGAGATAGACACCAAGAGATAGACAACCAAAGAGATAGACACACCAAGAGATAGACACACCAAGAGACAGACACCAAGAGATAGACACACCAAGAGATAGACACCAAAAGATAGACACACCAAAAGATAGACAACCAAGAGATAGACACACCAGGAGACATACACACCAAGAGATAGACACCAAAAGATAGACACACCAAAAGATAGACACACCAAGAGATATACACCAAGAGATAGACACACCAAGAGATAGACACCAAAAGATAGACACACCAAGAGATAAGAGATAGACACACCAAGAGATAGACACACCAAGAGATAGACACACCAAAAGATAGACACACCAAGAGATAAGAGACAGACACACCAAAAGAGCACACTGAATCAGTGCCATCACACCTCCAGTGCTCTTCAGCCAGTCCAGATTCAATGACGCTGACTTGCACTGGTTTCTGGGTTAGTTGTTGTGTGACGTCTCCGCCGTCTGTGACGTCCTGAGAGCAGTCTCCAATCTAACCAATCAGTGAGCCCCCCACCCCCCACCCCCACCCCCCCCTCTGCACCCCTCCACCCCCACCCTCCCTGTTCACACCACGCGCCTCGCTGTCTGTTGCCAACGTGCACAGTGTCAGGATCACACGGGCGCGGGAGTCACGTGCATTCGTTTGATCGCCGGTCCACACGAACTGACTGCCTGAAGGAGACGTTGGGGGTATCCAACACAGCCATAGATATATATATTTCAGGAGCTTTATCTCCTCAGTTTTTGTTTGTTCGTTTGTTTGTTTGTTTGTTTTGGATGCCATGAATTCATTACCGCTCTGTAATGTGAATTTGGCTCAGGATACATACGTGCGAAGGCTGAGGCAACTTCTAAAAGCATCCACGCTA
>NC_134897.1:2579018-2584018 GCF_041734735.1 Babylonia areolata
TCTTTTCCTCCTTCTCCTTCTCCTCCCTCCTCCTCCTTTTTCTCCTCCTTCTTCTCCTCCCTCCTTCTCCTTCTTCCCCTCCCTCCTTCTCCCTCCTCCTCCTTCTCCTCCTCCTTCTTCTCCTTTTTCTCCTTCTTCTTCTCCTTCTCCTTCTTCTCCTCCCTCCTCCTCCTTCTTCTCCTCCCTCCTTCTCCTTCTTCCCCTCCCTCCTCCTCCCTCCTCCCTCCTTCTCCTTCTTCCCCTCCCTCCTCCTCCCTCCTTCTTCTTCTCCTCCCTCCTCCTCCTTTTTCTCCTTCTCCTTCTTCTCCCCCTCCTCCTTCTTTTTCTCCTTCTCCTTCTTCTCCTTCTTCTCCCCCTCCTCCTTCTTCTCCTCCTTCTACTCCCTCCTTCTCCTTCTTCTCCTCCTTCTCTTTCTTCTACTCATTCCTCCTCCTCCTTCTCCCTCCTTCTCCTCCCTCCTCCTCCTCCTTCTCCTCCCTCCTCCTCCTTTTCCTTCTCCTTCTTCTCCTCCCTCCTTCTCCTTCTTCTCCTCCCTCCTCCTTCTTTTCCTCCTTCTCCTTCTTCTCCTCCCTCCTCCTCCTTTTTCTCCTCCTTCTTCTCCTCCCTCCTTCTCCTTCTTCCCCTCCCTCCTTCTCCCTCCTCCTCCATCTCCTCCTCCCTCCTCCTCCTTCTTCTCCTTTTTCTCCTTCTTCTTCTCCTTCTCCTCCTCCCTCCTCCTCCTCCTTCTCCTCCCTCCTCCTCCTTCTTCTCCTCCCTCTTCCTCCTTCTTCTCCTCCCTCCTTCTCCTTCTTCCCCTCCCTCCTTCTCCCTCTTCCTCCATCTCCTCCTCCCTCCTCCTCCTTCTTCTCCTTTTTCTCCTTCTTCTTCTCCTTCTCCTCCTCCCTCCTCCTCCTCCTTCTCCTCCCTCCTCCTCCTTCTTCTCCTCCCTCTTCCTCCTTCTTCTCCTCCCTCCTTCTCCTTCTTCTCCTCCATCTTCCTCCTTCTTCTCCTCCCTCCTTCTTCTTCTCCTCCCTCCTCCTCCTTTTTCTCCTTCTCCTTCTTCTCCCCCTCCTCCTTCTTTTTCTCCTTCTCCTTCTTCTCCTTCTTCTCCCCCTCCTCCTTCTTCTCCTTCTTCTCCTCCCTCCTTCTCCTTCTTCTCCCTCCTCCTCCTTCTTCTCCTCCTTCTACTCCCTCCTTCTCCTTCTTCTCCCTCCTCCTCCTTCTTCTCCTCCTTCTCCTTCTTCTTCTCCCCCTCCTTCTTCTCCTCCCTCCTTCTTCTCCTCCCTCCTCCTCCTTCTTCTCCTCCCTCCTCCTCCTCCTTCTTCTCCTCCTTCTTCTCCTCCTTCTCCTTCTTCCTCCTCCTCCTTCTTCTCCCTCCTCCTCCTTCTTCTCCTCCTTCCTTCTCTTTCTTCTCCTCCCTCCTCCTCCTTCTTCTCCTCCCTTCTCCTACTCCTCCTTTTTTTTCTTCTTCTTCTTCTGCACTCACGGACTTCAGCTATCACGTTCACTTTTATGCATGTGTGGGGTCATTCGTGTATGGGGGATTTTGCCCTGTAATGAACGCAGCGTATTCCGTTCCGGTTTGTGGGGGCGTGCATGTTGGGCATGTTCTTGTTTCCATCACCCGACCAACGCTGCCAGGGACTTAATATCTTTGATGTGTGTATTTGATCTCCTGCGTGTGTCTTCAAATAACCATAAGGGGTTCAGAAAGTAGCAAGACTGTAGGTATGTTGATAGGGCAAAAGATCCACCCTTAATTAAACCATCAGGTACCCGTTATCGGATGCTGGACCCTTTGCTCTGATTGAAAGTCCATTGCTTTAACTACTCAACTGTTGTCCCCATTTTTTTTTTTTTTTTTTTTTTTTTTTTTTTGTACGCCTATAGTTGACTTCGTCAAGTTTTTGCGCCTTATACACATATTATTATTATTATTAGTGGTAGTTCTTTTTTGTTTTTGTTTTTTGTTTTTTTCTCAAGGCCTGACTAAGCGCGTTGAGTTACGCTGCTGGTCAGGCATCTACTTGGCAGATGTGTAGCGTATATGGATTTGTCCGAACGCAGTGACGCCTCCTTGAGCTACTGAAACTGAAACTGAAACTGTCCCCATCATTTTATCGCCAACATCATCGTGGTCTTTCATATTATTACAAGTTATCATAGCTTCACACTATCATTAGTATTATCATTACCATATTATTATTATTAGTGGTGGTAGTAGCAGTAGTAGTATTCTCATCATTATTATTATCATTGTTGTTGTTGTTATTATTAGTATTATTATTATTCAAATGACAAACTGTTTCTTTGATGGAGACCTTTGTTACCCTACGCACTCTAAAAGAAACAAAGAAAGATGACTGGTGCAAAAGGGAATTATACTCGGTTTGTAATCTGGAACACGTATTCTCGCCAACGGAAACCTGGAACATATAAGCACCAGTACAACAGATGGCAAAGCTGATTCAATGCAAATCAAGCAGAATTTATTTCTGACATGCATGCATGCACATTCACTCACACAAATGTCATCACTAAACGGTGTGAAGTTTTCAATCGCACGAAGAACGCGCGCATGCACACACACACACACACACACACACACACACACACACACACACACACACACACACACACACACACACACACACACAAACTGTTAAACATGGAGCACCCCTTATTTTCTCACCAATTTTCAAAAAAGAAATTCACATGATACACAGTAACGGTTTATTAGGTCACATCTCCACAACTATGTTGCTGTTTCACGATCTCTTCCATTCTCTCTGTCTCTTCTCTCTCTCTCTCTCCTCTACCCCCTCTCACAGCACTCACGTTTTACCAATCACATCACGGACCTCCTGTTTCCCAGCCATTTCCCATAGGTCATCTTGGCCACAACTGTTACATCAAACAAGTCGCCCCATCCCTCAGCAGTTCAGGAAAAGACAAGAGGTCAATCAGCTTTCACTGATATTTTCCTTCCTCTCGTTTTCTCCTTCCTGTACGCTCTGACACACTGGAGGGTTGGTGAGGCATGAGTGGGGAATGGGGGGAATCTTATCGAATTGTCGTGAATAAAAGATACCTTGAAGATGGAGGAGGAAAGCCGAATCGTCTTGGGGGTTGAGGTATCCTATGAATAGCAAATTGCCCCCCTCTTACATATTCGTTTCCTTTTTCTGGTTAGGGTTCTTCTAATGGAAGAGCGCCTTTGACGAGATGTTGCCTTTTTATTTTAATATGAATATGTTTTGACCAGGAAAAGGGTGGTGACGAGAAAAGAATGGGGGTGCGTGTTTATTTGTTTGCTTGCTTCTCTCTCTCTCTCTCTCTCTCTCTCTCTCTCTCTCTCTCTCTCTCTCTCTCTCTCTCTCTCTCTCTCTCTCTCTCTCTCTCTTTACCATTTGTTGTTTGTTTGTTCTGTATATATTGATTTACGGACAAAATTTCTTCAAGACTGTTTAAACTTGTCTCTTAGTTCACTTCTCCGATCAAACAACAAGCAGAGAAATTGCCATGTGTCAAAATTTATTTTCCATGCGATCAAAAGGAGAAATCATATACTCAGACCTAATTAACTAGAATTAATGTCAAGTCCATGAACATTATGATATTGTGTCATCTATTCAAGTGTTATAATACCCCTTCCCATGCCCACCCCCAGTCCCCTGGTTTTGAATTGTGGTCCATGGCCAAAATTCATTAAAAACAATTTCGTTCGTTCGTTCGTTCTCTCTCTCTCTCTCTCTCTCTCTCTCTCTCTCTCTCTCTCTCTTTGTGTGTGTGTGTGTGTGTGTGTGTGTGTGTGTGTGACACACACACACACACTCACACACGCTTTCTCCCCACCCATCCCCCCTATCTGTCTCCCTCTGTGACTGTGTCTGTCTGTGTGTGAGTAAGCTCCCATGTTTGTGAGTTTTGTGTGTGCGCATGAAGGAGAGTTGGGGCGATCACACAGTGAAATTGACGCACAGTTAGACAGCAGTAGACAGGAATTCGGACCATGAGGCACAGATGCAAAGGAGTAATTCGGTGATAGAGGGAGATAGAGAGGCTCAGACTCAGACAGAGATGTTTTATTCATAAAGGCTATGGCCCCTTAGATGGAGGATGGAGAGAGAGGGAGGGAGACAGACAGATAGAGAGGGGACAGAGATAAATGATTAATGAATGATGGAAGAGAGGAAGGAAGGAAGGAAGTAAGGAACGAACGAACGAACGACCGAACGAGACAAATAAAAAGTAAAAGGATAGAAATATGACAGGTAAAATAATTAAAAAAATAAAATAAAAAATAAAAATAAAAAAAATATATATATATATATATACAGATTTTTAAAAAGGACAAGACGGACAGAAAGATGGCAGAAGGAAAAAAAGACAAGAAGAAAAAGAGAGCAAAAAAGACAGGAAGACATAAGTGGAGTGATGGCCTAGAGGTAACGCGTCCGCCTAGGAAGCGAGAAAATCTGAGCGCGCTGGTTCGAATCAGGGCTCAGCCGCCGATATTTTCTCCCCCTCCACTAGACCTTGAGTGGTGGTCTGGACGCTAGTCATTCGGATGAGACGATAAACTGTGCAGCATGCACTTAGCGCACGTAAAAGAACCCACGGCAACAAAATGGTTGTTCCTGGCAAAATTCTGTAGAAAATCCATTTTGATAGGAAAAACAAATAAAACTGCACGCAGGAATTTTTTTTTTTTTTAAAGGGTGGCGCTGTAGTGTAGCGACGCGTTCTCCGTGTGGAGAGCAGCCCGAATTTCACACAGAGAAATCTTTTGTGATAAAAGAAATACAAATACATATATACATACATACATACATACTGGATTCTCCCGTTGTGTCCGACACATGAGTAGGCAGGAAGGTCATCTGCTGATGTGGGTCGTCCTGTGGGAATGAGGTCCAGTTCCTGAGGCACAGGGTCGTCCACAGACACTGCATGGAATGGAGTCCTGCAAGGATGGGCCCCGTTTTCTCAGACTCCTCTTTTGTTCTGGATGGCGGCTG
>NC_134897.1:2589018-2599018 GCF_041734735.1 Babylonia areolata
AAAAAAGTGATAATCGTTCTTTTTAAAGGGAGCCCACCGCGTGACAGACGTGTCAGCTAGGGGAGATTAATCACCTGCTGGAGTTCAGTGACACGAGACCTCTCTGTTATCGGAGGAGTGTTTGGGTTCCTTCCGGCCTGCCGGTGTCTGAGGGCTGGAGGGAGGCACCGCACCGCAGTGGCTATTTTCTTCTGCCGCAGCTAGTTCTGCCTTTTTACATGTCTTCTTCCTTTTTTGGCTTTTGTTTTGCTTATTAACTCACTCAGTACGGCCAGTCCTCTCTTCTCCTCTACACAGATCCCTCGGATGTCCAGTGGGTGTCTGAATGACCCAACCTTTAGCTTCCGTCGTCAGAATTGTGGTATTCTTTGTCAACATTCACCTCTTCAGTATAAGAGCCTTCCGCTTGCAATATTTTGATGATGGTAATTGGGGTGAAACGCTGTTAACGTCGTCTCTTTCGCCGTTCGTATAGAGAGAGTTAACTTCCTCGTGCATTGACCTTATCGAAAGAAATGTTATTCAGACTTATTTATTCATTTATTTATTCATATGTCTGTCTATTTATCAATTCATATATTATTTACTTATGTTATTATTACCTGATCTAAAGAAGTGTTATTCAGACTTCTTATTAATTTTGTTTGTTCATTATTTATTATTCATACATCTATTCATCTGTTTATCTATTCATAAAAAAATATTGTTTATTTGTATTGGTTGTTTATGTGTATTGTTTGTTTATCTATTCGTTTATTATACATTTGTGTTGAATGTATTTATTTGAAATGCATTTCTGTTTTAGTTGTCTATTATTCTCCAGTGGCTACACCACTGTATATCCAAAAGGATCTTCCCCACACAAAATGTTCAGGTTCAAACAGGTCCAGATCATGTTAGGTTAGAAACTCTCAGTATATTATAAACGTTGATGTCTGCTTTGATCCAACATTACTTGAACTGAAGATTCAGAAGACCAAGCAGGGTTTGGGGGCAACCTTGCAACAGACACATACCTGATGAAGCCAGTTTAAGAGTAAAAAAACAAAACAAAACAAGAGAGGCAAGGCCTTCAAGACTCACTTGTGATACACTTAAAAAAAACCCAAGCTTTTTATGTATTGAGTATAATTTCAAAATGTAATGTTTAAGATGAGAAAGATCAGTTTAAAGCAAATTAAGTCCCCTAGCATTAATTACAGAGTAATTTCCCTTTTTTACTATCTGCACCCAAACGTTTGCAAAATAAATAAAACTTCCATGCTTAGCAAAAGAAGTTCCTGTCTGAACAAAAAAATGATGATAATGACTGCTCTTGTTGTTGGGTCAGAATATCAGATCAAAGTGCCAAGTTTAGAGAATACAAAAAATATAAATATAACAGTAAATGCAGCTTGCATATAATTAGGCTTCATTTTTTAATTTTTTTTGTGCCCATCCCAGAGGTGCAATATTGTTTTAAATAAGATGACTGGAAAGAACTGAACTTTTCCTATTTTTATGCCTAATTTGGTGTCAACTGACAAAGTATTTGCAGAGAAAATGTCAATGTTAAAGTTTACCACGGACACACAGACACACACACACACACACACACACACACAGACAACCGAACACCGGGTTAAAACATAGACTCACTTTGTTTACACAAGTGAGTCAAAAATAATAATAACAATAAAAAAAATTTTAAAAAACGAAGTGAAGTCGTGTAACAGTTTGATTCATTTAAGTCTACCAGTCTGGTTTAGGCAGATCAAAATTTGGTTTAGTGCTCGTGCTAATGCTGAACCGCATGTGCAAGAAAACTATCCACAAACTGTTGCTTTTTAACCCTTTAACCGCCAGACAGTTTAGAATACAAAATTCCCTTGTGGTATAAACACAAAAAAGACTGGCTAAGAATACCTGGGGATTCCCCCTGCGATGTTTCGCAAATATGGCCTATCCTACCACCGAACATTAGGAGCAGTAGGTTCATGGATAACAGACCAATGAATGGTCACCTTTCAGTGACATGGGTCCTCTACCACGCCTGTGCATAAATGCGAGCTTGGCGGTGAAAGGGTTAAGGAAGTTGAAATGCTTCCATACAGGTACTCCTGCCTTGGTTACAGGTTGAGACCATCCCCACGGTCATCATTCAGTGTGGTATGGGAATAAATAATAATAATAATAATGATATTTATGTAGCGCTGAATCTTGTGCAGAGACAAATCAAAGCGCTTTCGCACCAGTCATTCACACGCATGCATAACTCTAAAACTGTAGAAACTAAAGACAAGGAAGGGCAGGCAAGGAAGGCTATTTTGGGAAGAGGTGGGTTTTAAGGCCAGACTTGAAAGAGCTGAGTGTGGAGACTTGACGAAGCGAAAGAGGAAGTTCATTCCAATTGCAAGGTCCAGAGACAGAGAAAGAACGGCGGCCAACAGTCGAGTGTTTGAATCTGGGTATGCGTAAACAGAGTGGATCCGAAGCCGATCGTAGTGAGCGAGATGGAGTGTAGAGGTGAAGGCAGCCGCAGAGATAGGAAGGGGCAGTTTTGTTCAAAACAGAGAACGATTTTCACGATCGATCACTCCAGCAGGCACACCATCGGTATCAGGACAGAAACAGCTTCCTGAACTTCGCCACCAGTCTGCAAAAAGAAAAAAAGAAAAGAGATCGCCTTCAAGACCATGTATGCGTCAACTGAAAAAAGAATCGTGTCTGCATGTATTACATTTATTTGCTTATTTATCATCATTACTGTCTTTTTATTTTATTCTTCTTATTATTAATTTTATTATTATTATTATTATTATTATTATTATTATTATTATTATTATTATTATTATTATACTTTTTTTTTCTCAAGGCCTGACTAAGCGCATTGGGTTACGCTGCTGGTCAGGCATCTGCTTGGTAGGTCGGGGGGTACCTCTTTTGTATGCTGACAGAGCCATCGGCATCTCCACGGGGGTAGAAGTAGTTGTGGTAATGGTAGCGGTAATAAGAGACACTGCAGTCATCAAATAGACAGGGAGATTGGAAGGACAAACAACAGCAACAATAGCAGGCCAATTCACAAGGAAACATGTATCTGTGGATAAAGACACTTGACAGCATTTTATTAACTTCTTCAACATGAAAACAACAAACATCTCAAGAACTTTACAGCCTTACTCTGTAGCGATTTAAAAAAAAAAGGGGGGGGGGGAGATGAAAGGACAAAGAAAAGGTAAATGGATAAGTAAACACGTCACTGTGACTAAACACATACATAAACTATTGAGCAGTTTATTATCTTTTCTTTTTCATTATGAATACATAAACGTCCACGAACTTTACAGCCTTATTCTCCCCAAAACTCCCACTTAACTTTATCCTCTGCCTCCCCCCCCCCCACGCCCTCCACCCATCCCATCCACTGGTAACCTCTTCCTCCTGAATTTATCCCGCCCACTATAGTATATCCCATCTCCACCCCACTTCTCCACCCTCTCCACCCCCCACACCCCTCTTCGTCTTCTCCACAATACCCCCCCCCCCCTCCCCAGCCCCCTTTCTAATATTCTGTCCAGCCTGAGGCCCGCCAGAGATCAAGCTATGGAGCGAATTTTGAGAGAGAGAGAGGGGGGAGGGGGGTAAAGAGAGGAAAGCAAGAGAAAGAGAGAAAGAGAAGGCAGGAGAGGGGAGAGAGAGAGGAGAGAGAGCATGCATGTACGTTTCTGTGTCTATTTACCTATATGAATATGTGTGGCTTTATGTAAATGTGTGTGTGTGTCTGTCTGTCTGTCTGTCTGTGTCTGTGTCTGTGCCTGTGTGTCTGTGTGTGTGAGCACGCGCGTTGGAGTGCACGCACATGTTTACGCTCACGTGCAGTATGGGAAATGGTGGACTAAAGGCCATGACGCTTCGCCTATCGTGGGCTCAAGCGATCACTTGCTGGCCATCAGATGAATGCTACGTGTCAGAGAAGACGTAATGGATGTCAGATGGGTTTAGCGTTCCGATGCCAACTTCACGTGCAGACACACAGGCGACGTGCTGATGATGCAACCCATGTGGTCAAACATCCACAAACACAGTCTTTTTGACTCACTTGTGGAAACAAAGTGAGTCTATGTTTTAACCCGGTGTTCGGTTGTCTGTGTGTGTGTGTGTGTGTGTGTGTCCGTGGTAAACTTTAACATTGACATTTTCTCTGCAAATACTTTGTCAGTTGACACCAAATTAGGCATACAAATAGGAAAAATTCAGTTCTTTCCAGTCATCTTGTTTAAAACAATATTGCACCTCTTGGATGGGCACCAAAAAAAAAAAAAAAAATGAAGCCTAATTATATGCAAACTGCATTTACTGTTATGTTTATATTTTTTTGTATTCTCTAAACTTGGCACTTTGACCTCTTATTCTGACACAACAACAAGAGGAGTCATTATTATCATTTTTGGTTCAAACAGGAACTTCTTTTGCTAAGCATGGAAGTTTTATTTATTTTGCAAACGTTTTGGTGCAGGTAGTAAAAAAGGGAAATTACTCTGTAATTAATGCTAGGGGACTTAATTTATAGCAAGTGAGTCTTGAAGGCCTTGCCTCTCTTGTTTCTTTTTTTTTTTTTTTTTTTTTTTTTTTATATACTGAAGATCATGCCGAGACGAAGTTTACATCTTTCTTATCTTCTCAACTTCCGGAACATGAACGTGCCAGCGTGCGGGGTTGGCGATTTCGCTGTCTCGGTTTCCTGCTCGTCAGTGACTTCACTCTCTCTTTCTTTTATTCCATTTCTCTCTGCCCGGACTGTTGTTGACACAGGTTCTATACAGTAATGGAAGCATGCTGGTTTCACTCGGTTTGGCATCATCTTGGCTAAGAAAGTGATGAACAGCATCATTTTGTAGCAATTGAGTTGAACTCTGATATTCTGAGTATTTTCCATACAAAGTAGGTTTTGAAGAACGCACACACACACACACACACACACACACTATCTAAACAGACATGCATGCTCTCATCCCATCAGCCCGACTGTTCTCCAAACGAAACCAACTCCTTACCTTACTATTCATACATTCTTTTAAGTCCCAAACCTACAGCCGCCCACATAAATTCAGCGCAACCCTTTGCTCCCCATCTACATTTGGTACTGCCACACTCCTAAACCTACCATACAAAAAAGCACCGTCCTCTAGACAGTTGCGTTACCACCATCGTCACACAACTTAATGAATCAGGCAACATCACCTATACCCCAAAACATTTGTTTGTCTATTTCTCGGCAACAAGACACCCAGGGCAATAAGCACCGGAGACACCAAGTGACCGGCGGGTCACAGGGGGAGATTATTCACCAGGGGGCGCCCGGTGTCTACTGCTCTCCCCGAGGTCTGATTAGTGTTTGTGTTCCTTCTGGTGTGTAATGTCTCCGGCGTTTGTTACTGGGGAAAGTAGTTCATGGCAAAGGTGGCCCCACCCCCACCCCCACCCCCCCCCCCCCCCCCCCCCCCCTGCAGGCTAGATAGGCATCTGTCAGTCTCTGGAGACTACAGGGTTGAGCTCTGAGCGACGGGCGCAATAGCCGAGTGGTTAAAGCGTTGGACTTTCAATCTGAGGGTCCCGGGTTCGAATCACGGTGACGGCGCCTGGTGGGTAAAGGGTGGAGATTTTTACGATCTCCCAGATCAACATATGTGCAGACCTGCTAGTGCCTGAACCCCCTTCGTGTGTATATGCAAGCAGAGGATCAAATACGTACGTTAAAGATCCTGTAATCCATGTCAGCGTTCGGTGGGTTATGGAAACAAGAACATACTCAGCATGCACATCCACGAAAACGGAGTATGGCTGCCTACATGGCGGGGTAAAAACGGTCATACACGTAAAAGCCCACTCGTGTGCATACGACTGAACGCAGAAGAAGAAGAAGAAGAAGAAGAATAGCTCTGGGCAGTGACTGGTTCAGCGTCAAGGGTAACGCCAGGGACACCAGTACAGAAGGAGGGACAGTTCCTTCCCACATACACTGCGCACAGATGACGTCTGATGCTGGTTTGTCTGGTCTGGGCCTTTTTCCTCCTTCTCTTTGCGTCGAAACGCTGGGTGACCATCTCTCTAGACCGTGTATTTTTACATTTTTTTGTTTATTTATTTGTTTAGTTATCTATTTATCTAGTATTTATTTATCGATTCATTTATCTAGTTATCTGTTTAACCAGTGATTTATTTCTTCATAATGTTTACTCTGGACAACGACCATCTCTCTAGGCCGTTCATGTATTCATTTGTTTGTTTATTTATTTGTTTAGTTATCTATTTGTCTAATGGTTTACTCTGGACAACGACCATCTCTCTAGGCCGTTCATGTATTCATTTGTTTGTTTATTTATTTGTTTAGTTATCTATTTGTCTAGTATTTATTTATCGATTCATTTATCTAGTTATCTGTTTAACCAATGATTTATTTCTTCATAATGTTTACTCTGGACAACGACCATCTCTCTAGGCCTTTCATGTATTCATTTGTTTGTTTATTTATTTGTTTAGTTATCTATTTATCTAGTATTTATTTATCGATTCATTTATCTAGTTATCTGTTTAACCAATGATTCATTTCTTCATAATGTTTACTCTGGACAACGACCATCTCTCTAGGCCGTTCATGTATTCATTTGTTTGTTAATTTATTTGTTTAGTTATCTATTTATCTAGTATTTATTTATCGATTCATTTATCTAGTTATCTGTTTAACCAATGATTCATTTCTTCATAATGTTTACTCTGGACAACGACCATCTCTCTAGGCCGTTCATGTATTCATTTGTTTGTTTATTTATTTGTTTAGTTATCTATTTATCTAGTATTTATTTATCGATTCATTTATCTAGTTATCTGTTTAACCAATGATTTATTTCTTCATAATGTTCATTCTGGACACCTATGCAGTGTGTGTGTGGCTTTGGTTATGGGCACATTCTCTTCTCCATCTCCCACGCATTCTATTGATCTTTCTTTTCTTTTTTTTTTCTTTTTCTTTATAATGTCCTGTACAGTTTCAGAATGGTGCTGTCTGTGAGTCAAACCTCTGCGTCATAGAACAGTGATGGAAGCGAGAGAGCCATGAAAAAATCCGGCAACTCTTGCTCCCTCCCATAAAGGTACATAATTTTGAATAGTGAACAGTGAATCAAACACACCCTTTCATCACGAAGTGATCGAAGTAATATGATTTATATATATATATATATATATATATATATATATATATATATATATATATATATATATATATATATATATATATATATATGAAGAAACAAACAAACAAAAAAAACAAGATGCACATGTAGCAGAAACACAATATGGAGGGGACAGTCTTTGAAGTTCGCAAGCGCGAATGCGCAGGAAACACACACACACACACACACACACACACACACACACACACACACACACACACACAAGCGTGCGAGCACACACACACACACACACACACACACACAGCTGCCACCAATGTCTGACAATCGATCTTCATCTCATCTCTTCCCATCTGGTCCAGACTGAAATAATTAACAGGTTTAGTTCTTCATCAGAAAGCTCTTCCATCAGAACCGCAATCAGAAGAAAACGAAAACCACTTGAGACAGAAATGGGTTTTTTGGGGGGAGACACGCTTGATCCAGAGCACATTACAGCCGTCAATAACTAGCGATTTGTGATTTCGTGTCGCATAACAGGGAATAGACTTTGGGGATGACTCCAATATTTCTGCCAGAGAAATCAATAATGTTTTTGTTGTTTTTGTGTGTGTATTTTTTTCACTTAAGACATTCCGCCAAATTCAGCAAGAGATTCAAGAAAACCCGTGGCAAGATGGTTACGCTACCAGTTCGCAGATGACTGCAGAAAACATCAGGTTAACTGCTTGAAGAAGACTTGTGATTTACTCAGTATCCTGAAACACCTGTGTTACAATATTACAGACTATTAAACTTCATTGCTCTTCCGTGCCATTAACCCTTTCACCGCCAGTCAGTTTAGAGTGCAAATTAACCTTGTGCAGGAACCACAGAAAATATGGTGTCTAAGAATAGCTGGGGATTCCCCTGTGATGTGTAGAAAAAATGGCCAATCCTACCACTGAAAATTAAGAGCATTAGGTTAATGCACAAAAGGCCCATCATCTGGTTGCCTTTCAATGACATGGGTGATTTACCTAGCTGGTGCTGAAATGCGACCATGACGGTGAAAGGGTTAAAGAAGGCCCCTCCCTCACACCGTGTCAGTTTGGAATGACACAAGATGGGACCGGAAGGTAACTGGGGGATATCTCATTCGTTTACCAGACAATGCCATGCTGTCTTTTTGCTCTCAGTGCTTTGCTTCATGCATGTTGCCAATATTTTAGCAACGTATTATGAGCTATTGCCATCAGGACGACGCTACAGAACTTTTAAGCTGAAATCCAGAGCTCTGAAGACTTTTATTTCACGTTCAATCCACCTTTTAAATTCTTTAGAACTGTGTGTGTGTGTGTGTGTGTGTGTGTTTACTGAGCTTAAAAACGTGACAATTGGTTATTATGAATGTGCAATATGTAGGATGAATGTACAATGGAATATGTCTAATGCTAACGTCCATATTTTGAATATATTTCTGTTAATAATTACGATGTAATAATTAATTGCAATGTGTACTGATTATCTGGTTGTGGTTTTCCGCAATTTATCTTTATTCTTATCTATTATAATCAATGTGCTAGTAGGCTATGCTTATAATTATATTCAAATAATGTTTCTTAATTCTTTCTGTTTTTACATTAAGAATACTAGTTATTACCTGCAGTGTGTGGATGTATGTATGAAACGGTGTATGTGATACTTTTTACATTTGTGTTTTCGTAATATTTGTAAAAGCTGTTGTTGACTTTTACAGTTATGGTTCCTATGTTGTTTACTTATCTATGTTGTGATAATGCACCTGACCAAATTTCTCCAGTTGGAAATAATAAAGTTATTCTTATTCTATTCTTATTAAAGCAAAAAAATCCATCGTGACAAATTTACCATAACAACTGTGGCTGGAAAGAATGAATGAGAAAAAGAAAAACAAGAGAGGCAAGGCCTTCAAGACTCACTTGTGATACACTTTAAAAAAAATCTAATCGTTAAAATGTGTTCTGTATTTGTTATTATAAAGCTTCGCGTTAAAAAAAAAAGGGAAAAAAAAGTCCTAACCAGATTCGAATTACGTCCCCTAGCATTAATTACTGAGTAATTTCCCTTTTTTACTATCTGCACCAAAACGTTTGCAAAATAAATAAAACTTCCATGCTTAGCAAAAGAAGTTCCTGTTTGAACAAAAAATGATAATAATGACTCCTCTTGTTGTTGGGTCAGAATATCAGATCAAAGTGCCGCGTTTAGAGAATGCAAAAATATAAATATAACAGTAAATGCAGTTTGCATATAATTAGGCTTCTTTTTTTTTTCTTTTTCTTTTTTTTTTTTTTTGTGCCCATCTCAGAGGTTTTAAACAAGATGACTGGAAAGAACTGAACTTTTCCTATTTTTTTATGCCTAATTTGGTGTCAACTGACAAAGTATTTGCAGAGAAAATGTCAATGTTAAAGTTTACCACGGACACACAGACACACACACACACACACACACACACACACACACACACACACACACACACACACACACACACACACACACACACAACCGAACACCGGGTTAAAACATAGACTCACTTTGTTTACACAAGTGAGTCAAAAAAGGACAGACAAACACAGTTTTCTGTGTCATGCAAAAGGACCACCATCCACAACAAGCTTAGTTTCTGAATATAAAAAAAGGTCATCCCTCACAAGATCAATAATGGGTGGTAGAGTTTTGCTTTGACTCATTTTTCTGTTTCGCGTTCAAGAAATGAAAAAAAAAAAAGATCATTCAACAGCTTTTGATGAATACAGTAACTGTACTGATTTTTTTCTCTGACTGTGGGATCTCACAGACATCTC